>NW_007740664.1:0-29017 GCF_000696425.1 Galeopterus variegatus | reverse complement strand
CAGGAGAAGTCAATAGTTTCCGGCTGCTGTTATTATTATTATTATTATTTTTTTTTTGTCTTTTTTTTTCGTGTCCGGCAATGGATCGCAACCCTCAGTGTCACGCCCGTACCGGACCGGGACCGGCAACGGGATCGCAACCCTCGGTGCTGCACCCACACCTCGCTCAGCCAGTGAGTGGGAACCGGTCTGTATGTGGGATCCGAACCCTCGGCGGGAGCACCACTGCACTCCCAAGCGGTGCACTGTAGCAGTGCACCACCGGGCCAGCCCTGCTGTTATTATTTTGAACAAACTGTTATCTGTTAGGTCAATCAAGAATAGGAAAAATAAAAGTTTTTATTTCACCTTTAATTATTCCTTCTTCAATGCATTTCCCTTTTCTATGTAGGCCTGAGTTTCTGACTTATATTATTTTCTCTAAAGAGCTTCTTTTAACATTTCTTGTGAGGAAAATCTACTGGCAACAAATTCCCTCAATTTTTTTCTTTGTTTTTTTTTTTTGAGAAAGTCTTTATCTCTCCTTCACTTTTTTTCCTATATATTTTTTTATTGTGGTAAAATACACAGAACAAAATTTACCGTCTTAATCATCTTAAGTGCAGGGTGCAGGGGTATTAAAGGCATTTTAGTGCTGTGCGGCCATCGCCACCAGCCGTCTCCATGACTCTTTTTACCTTGTGGAACTGAAGCTCTGTCTCTATTAAACAGCTCCCCAGACCCCCTGCTCTGCCCTGGCACACATCATTCCACCTCTGTCTCTAAGGATTTGACTACTCCAGGGACCTCATATGAATAGAATCCTGCAGCATTTGTCCTTTTGTGTCTGGTTTATTTCACTTAGCACAATGTCCTCAAGGTTCATCCCTGCCGTATGCATCAGAATTTCATTCTTTTAAGGCCAAATAATATCCTGTTGTATGAAAATAGACCACATTTTCCGTATCCACTCATCTCTTGATGGACGCTTGGGCTGCTTCCACATTTTAGCTATGGTGAATCATGTATTTGTCACCATTTGTTGAGTGTGTGTGTACCTTAAGCCAACGAGGAAGAGGCTGCTGGTGTCCCCATTTCACAGATGAGGATGCTGAGGCTCAGGGAGGTCACACATCCTTGCCAAGGCCCTTCTCTGGGAAGAGGAGCTCCAGGTCTAACTGCCCGAGTCTGTGTGTAGCTGCTGCTATGCTCCGATGCCACAGCCGTGGGCTCTGCAGAAGCCCCAGAACCCAACTGGCCATGTGGAGACCCACGGCACAGGGCGTGTGTCTTTGGTTTCAGGTCCAGAAGCTAGCTCTGCAGCTCAGCCTCAATACCAGGGGCTGGCTCAGCTGAATGCCATGTCTGCTGCCCTGCACTGGGGCTCCTGGCAGCTGCAGAGAAGGGCGATGCCTCCCCCTGCCTGTCTGTCCCTTGTGCCTTTCCCCACCTGGCCCCATGCCGACTGCTTGAACCGGTGACTTGACCACCAAGCTCTCCCACATCCCCCGGTACACATTATTTGTAGCTGTTGGTGCTGCATTGCCTGGAAGCAAAGAGAAAAGTGGTTTCAGACTCTGAAGCCACTCCTGGAGGTGGAGGTGTTGGGAGTACTTCTGCAGCAATTTGGAACAGCTGTTTCCTGGCTAGATCGTGGTCTGCACTCTGACATGTGAGTGCCCACACGGCCCTTCACAATACTGTCGCCATCTTCCTTTGAGAAAGACGCTGCAGAAATAAGCCAGGAAAATTGTCTTTGCAGACCCTGTACACAGTAGGCACTCAAGAAATGTTGGCTGGATTGATCTGGAAATAAGCATGCACCAAAGGCAGCCGTGCACAGCTCTCCTCTGTCTTCCTGGCATGGGAAACCTTCCTCCTCCTGACTGTCTTTTGCCAAAGCACCGAGAATGCTTGCCCGGGAAGCTGCCTCTTTGTAGCAGGGCTGTGGAAGTCTCTGCTATGAAGAGATGTTCTCAGGAAAAGGCTTATCAAGAGTGTCAAGTGAAAAAAGCCGAATAGACAACAATGCTTACAGTATGATCTTAGCTGTCTGAAAAAATATGTGCATAGAAAATGCCTGAAAGTAGTGGTCCCTTTGTGCAAAGAGAAAGCAGTTCATATAAATAAATCCGCAAATACAGGTGGGTGTATTTTTTTTTTTTTTTAATTTTCTAGGAAGAATCACAGAAACTATTAACAATGTAGTTAATCTGGGGGAAAGGGTGGAGGGGAGGGATTTGATACAAGAGCTGCTCAACTCCTGGCTTGGCTCATCAAAGTTTGTCACCAGGCACACCGTCTGGCTGTCTGCCCCCTTTTCAAAAACAAACAACCCAAAAGTCATACATTGGTGAAAATGGAAGTCAGCTTTTATTCGGGAATCCTTGTGACCTGAGGAGAGATGTTGGGCTAAACCATCTCTCCAGCAAACATGCAAGACAATGGCCAGACTAAAGCCATTAGTCTGAGGGGGTTTTAAAGAGGGGGCTGAGGGGATGGAACGTGGGAAATGAAAAGCAGGAAGGAGGGGGACGTGAGCTGCGGGGCTTCCATGCAAGGAGCCGGGTGCAAGGTCTCGCAAGGCTCCGTCTGGTCTCTGTCCCTGTCCTTGCTGAGGGTCCTGCTGGATAGTACGTGCCTCATTGCAAGTCTGCAGCTCCAGGCTGACTGGAAAACAACTTTACATTCATGTAAATAATGTCTTCTTGCCCCTTTTGTAACCAAGGTTCAAAATATCAAATAACCATGGGAAAAAAGGGAACTCAGAGAAATGCATGCCAACAAAGAAACTGTGTCCTTTTTAAAATTTGCCTACAGCCCACGTGGTTTTAGGTCCCAACATGGTTTCATCCTGCTCATTCCAGCAGATTGACCAGAAAGCAACTTTCGCAGTGCCCGTCTTTGTGGTTTATTCTCTAACTTCGTGTGTGTGTGACTTTTATCAGGACTTCAAATGCCAGTGGGGCGATTTGGGTGTCACTATGTGGGCCCTTTAGTTGGCTTTCATTCTCTATCTCTCTCCAGAGTGAAAAGGATTTTTCTCTAAAAAATGCATTTTCATTCATGTCGTCATGTGGAGTGAAACAGAAAATTAAACAAAGACAAAAAGAAAAGAAGACCAGAAAAAAATAAGTCAAGGACGACTGCGATTAGTATTGAGTAGCCAGTGCGGGAAGGAGGCCCGTCCCAGCAGCCACCGCACGCCTGCGTCGCCCAAGCCCTGCACACAGAAGCCAACACTGGATGGAATATAATCAATTCCAGGGTCCAAGACAGAAAGCAGGATGTTCTTGTGACTTCTGTTGCCTTGGGGCGGGGTCTCTGGGGACCTCTGAGTGGTGGGGAGAGCGTAGGTGTGTTGGGCACATTTCCTCCAGCCCCATGGCTGCAGACAGTAGCCTATACATCTGCAGGAGGTGACATCCCCAGTTGGGTTTTATTTTTTCTGTTTGCTTTTGATTTGTCAGTCAAGGCTGCCCTTCCACAGAACAATCAGAGAGAGAAGCTGAGAGGTCCTGACCCTGGAAAGCAGAAGGCACGATTCACTTTCCAGTGGGCTGCAGGTGGCAGTTTGCGGACATGTGAATTGACCTTCTCTGCTGGGCAGCAGGTACAGACATGCTGTATCTCAGAGGTCCCTCGATCTGATCCCCAGGCTGGCAGGGCAGCAAGGGGGTCTCACTGCTCATCCTGTTATGTAGGCACCTGCCTTCCGGGCTCCAAGCTCCCAGCAACCACCCATACCTGTTGAATCAGCCTCAGGGCTGGGGCCTGGGAATCTGTATTTTGGGTAAGAACCCCAACACACACACACACGGCGCGGGGATTCTAATAATGAGGTAAGTTTGGGAAAATGGCCCCAACCCCAAGCCTGTAGGTGCCAGGGACCCTGGTTAGTGCATGGCCTTGCCCAGGCAGGGCCTTCATCAAGAGCCGTGGACAGCCCTGGACTCTCTGCTAAGGAGTCCTGGGGACTAGGGCTGAGCTTTTCACCCCTGTGTTCCCTGGGCCTGGCACAGGACTTGGGGAGTGCTGGATCCCCATGCACTCTCACTGACTGAACCGATGCCCTCCCTGCAAACCGGCTTGGAGAGAAGAGATTTTCAGATCATCAGGGACCGGGGATTGTCCAAAACACAGGCCACCACTATTGGCGGGAGCTTATGAGACTAGTGGCTGAAGTTGGGGACAGACCCATTGTGCACATTGGGAGGCAATCAGATTGACAGAGGTTGACTGGGTTTTTTCTTTTTTCCTTTTATAGGGTTGTGTACATGTATGTGCACGTGTGTATGTGTATGCATGTATGTGCACACGTGTGTGCATGCACGTGTGTGTATGTACGTATATGTGTATTGTGTGCATGTGTTCACATGTGCATATGTGTACGGCAGAAGGCAGAGGGGCTGGGGGATGGAGGATGTGTTGAGGTTTCTTGTCCAAATTTTGAAATCTCCATTGTCCTGCCTTTTGAAATGGACAAATGTCATCATACAAACAGGGAGTTTGGGGGACAGCAACACTGGCTCCTGGCCATGCTTCATCCTAGGGACACTGCCAGAGACCCTCTGGATAAAGGGACATTCCCTGGAGCAGGAGGGAGGGTCAGGGCTGAGCTGAGCATTCCGTAGCAAGGACATCTCAGCCGGGCAGCCAAGGCTCGTGGGGGAGACCCGGAGGATGGAGCATAAACCATCGTTACCCCTCACTGCACCCTGCTGGTGTTGTGAGAACTCTCCCAGGGTGGGACCTGCAGAGGCTTCTTCTGAACAAAATCCCTAGAGATTGCCCAGAGAAAGCACAGGGGGTCTCCCCTCCCCATGGCTCCCCTCATCCAGGCTTCGCAGAATGGACCAGGCAGGTGCTCAGCTCACAGGTCTCCACCCCCAGCTGTGCAAAGAGCAGGCACTGGCTGCGCCTGGCCCAGGGCAGGGGGCAGAGGAGTCTGAGGAGGAGCACCAGCAATTAGCAGAGGCAGAAAGGGGTCGGCTTCTGCGACCTTGCCCCACTCCCCACCGCCCTTGGCAGCACCTTGGGAGAGCAGGAAAGCCTGGTCTGGGGGCCTCAGGAGGCCGACCTTGCCCGCAGCCCCTGCCAACTCTGCCCAGCTCTGCCCAGGCCCCTCCTCGTGCTGCTGGGAGCCCTGCACCGGTCTTGATCTCTGGGGGATGGCCCAGGCTGGGGTGCAAGGCCTTTCCCAGGGGCTACAGGACTGCAGCTTCGGCCATCTGACCAGGCCTCCAGCAGAAACCCCCTCTGGAACAGCGATTTCCAGTGTTAGATCATGAATGTTTTTCACAGAATTCCCAGCGGCTCCTGCGAGGGGCGGACAGGTTTCTCCCACCCTCTGTCCTCCTGATCCCCGGGCAGTGCTGTCTCTCTCTGGCAGCCTTCCCCTCTCCCTGCCCTCCAGCTCCTCTTCCCCCTGCGCTGCAGCCTCCACTTCCCTTCCCTCCCAGCTCCCCCTCTCCCCTCTCCTCCCCTCTGTGATGGAGCTGGCGTCAACCATGCCTCTGATGAAAATACACACCCGCGGGCGCCTTGGGTCTCTACCTCATCATGGCGACCTTCCCCAGTGCTGCCTCCGCTCCTTTTCTGGGTTCTGCAAATAAACGTAACCAGCTGGCAGGAGGCGCTTCTGTCTGTGCTTGCCCAGGGAGGTGGGTCCTCGGAGGGCGCTGTGGCCTATGGCTTTAGTGACCTTCCTTCCGGGGTCACAGGCCTGGGCTCGTGGGCTCTTGAAGGAGAGGCCTGAACTTGTGCAGATACACAGGTCGGGGGCAACCCTCACATGCCAAACACTCGCATCTGGCTGACCCAGGTAGGCTCTGACGGGCTGATGGGGGGCAGGTGGGGAGCACAGAGAAGGAGGCGGGGAAACTGGCCCTTACCTGGCATTGCCTGGGAGGGGAAAAGAGGGCGCTGGCTCTGAAGGGCAAGGGCCACGTTGTTAACTCTGACTTGAGCTCTTAGCAGGCTTTATGGAAGGGAATGTATCTGATGGAGAATTCAAAATAGTGGGGAGCTTCAAAGCTCATTCCGGTTTGGCCCATTCCTGGCACCGCAAAGGTCCTGTGCTCCAGGGACCAGTGTTAATGCTCACTCACGTGCAGGACGGTACCGTCATCAGAGACAGAGGGAAGCCAACCCATGAGCTTCTGGAGGCTGTGGACCCCAGTTTAAGCAGAGGGTGCCAAGAGCAGGTGCAGCACACAGGTGTTTGACCTGAGATGCCCAGGGATGTGTAAAGGTGGTAATAGGCATATATTCTGTATATGGGCTTATGCATTCGTTTCCTGCTGCATAACACAATCTGAGTGGCTTAAACAACGATTAATTTTTCTCACAGCTCTGGAGACTACAAGTCTGAGATCAAGGTGTCTGCAGGATTGGTTTCTTCCGAGGCCCCCTCCTTGGCTTGTAGGTGGCTGTTTTCTCTGTGTCTTCACATGGTCTGCCTTCCGTGTGTGCCTGTGCCCAAATTTCCTTTTATAAGTACACTAGTCATATTGGGTTAACGCTCACCCTAATAACATCATTTTAACTTAATTACCTCTATAAAGACCCTACCTCCAAATATGATGATACTCTGAGGTTCTGGGGGTTAGAGCTTCAACACGAACTTTAGGCGCGGCATAATTCGGCTCATTACAGCATATATGTTATATATATTTTTATACCAGAAATTACCCTGATAAGTCTGCCCAAGTTAGATGAGCTGCCAATTTTCTTTGCCTTGTCTGGATGCAATCATCATCTGATGACTCAAGTGCCAGAAGACATCCAAACTTTATCGAGCACCTGCCACGATCCAAATCCTGTCCTGGACATGTGGATGAGTCCCAGCCATGGTCCCTGCTTTCGAGGAGCTCAGGGAAAGGACAGCCAGGGATGCAGGCGTGCAGACAAGCAACAGCCAGAGTCCACATGCTGCTTCCTGCGCAGACGGGCAGAGGGCACCACTGAGCTCAGTCTTACATATGTGTTTCCCTGTCAATCCTCACTGCAGTCCTGAATGGGAGATGTTATGACCCCATTTTACAGACTGGGCAGACAGTGGGATTAGGGACTTTGCCCAGAGTTGCACTGCTAGCGTGCAGCGGAGTGGGATTTGAACCCAGGTCCTTCTGACTATTAGCCCACACTCTGTCTGTACTGGGTTCACGAGCTACGTCTCTGGCTAGTTTCTGGCCAGCCCCTGCCCTCTCATCTCTGCCCCATCTTTGGGTACCGTTGTCACTTGGACACTCGGTCCCAGTCACACTAAAATTACTGGCTTCTTTCTCTCTCTTAGCCCACCGTGGGTAACCGTTGGGTCTGATTCTAAGTGGAGCAGAGGTTAACCCTGCTGGAAACTACACAGGTAAGGTGGCAACAGAGTAAATCACCCAGAGTGATTAGCAGATAATGACCTGATGAAAAATCACCCCATTTCGGATCGTTAGCTATCTTCCCTCAATAATGTGGTCGAGCAAAAAGCCACACTGGCTTTTCCCTCTGTTGCTTCTTTGTTGTAATCTGTTTCCCAAAAGTACAAAAAGTACGGCGAGCTCCCCGTGCAGGCTGGAGAGTTCCCGGCTGTTGAAGGTGGATATTTATTTGTATTTTGTGGAAAAAAATGTCCTGGTTTTGAAAAATAGGAGAGGGATCTCCAGAAGGAACCTGGCACTAATTTTCAATTACTAGCAAAGTGTTTGGGAAATTGACTTGTCTTAGGTTGGGTTTTCTGGTCAACAGATTTTGAAGCAGAGATCTGTGTGCAGAAAGCCTGCTGGGGAGCAGCCTGAGGATTCACATCCGTGGGAGTGGAGGAAGCAGCATCCGGTAGAGGGAGAAACCAAACTCTGTAGTTGCAACAAAGGCCTCAGCTCATCCCATGGAAGCTCTGGAGCCAGGGTCACTTTTATAGGGGCCTGACGGGGGAGTTAAATTGGAGGGGTATTATAGACTGCACTGTATCCCCCTCAGCCAAATTCATCTGTTGAAGCTGCATTAGTCCATTTTTGTGTTGCATATAACAGAACACCTGAAACTGGGCAATTTATAAATAAAATTTATAAATTGCATGTGGTGTGGGCCTCAGGCTGCTTCTACTCATGGAAAGCGGCAGATAGCCGGCTGGTACAGGCAGATCACATGGCGAGAAGGAGAGAGAGAGAGAGAGAAGGTGCCAGGGTCCTTTAAACAACCAGTTTTCAAGGGAAATAATAGAGCAAGAGCTCAGTCCTCCCACTGCCGGCATTAATCTCTTCATGAGGGATCTGCCCCCATAACCCAAAGTGCTCCCAACATTCCCAAGTTGGGGATCAGATTTTGACATGAGCTTTGGGGGGACAACACATCCAGACTCTATCAAAGCCCTACCCCACAATATGACTGCATTTGGAAATAGGTCCTTTAAGAAAGTAACTAAGGTTAAATGAAATCCTAAGGGTGGGACCCTAATCCTATCAGATGGTGGCCCTATAAGAAGAGGAAGGGACACCAGAGCTCTCTCTCTGAGCATGTACAGAGAATAAGCCATGTGAGGACATGCTGAGAAGGCAGCCATCTGTAAGCCAGGAAGTGAGCCCTTACCAACCCTGTGGACACCTTGATCTCAGGCTTCCAGCCTCCAGAACTGTAAGAAAATAAATACCTGTTGTCTAAGCTCCGCAGCCTGTGGTCTTTTGCTATGGCAGCCAGAGCAGACTAATACAGGGCGGATGTGGAATAGCACTGCTAGTGTCCTTGCAAGATGGAATATTGATTTTGATGTTTCTTTTTTTTTTTTTAAGTCAGCCTTGTTGAGGCACAATTTACATACAAAACCCACTCATTTGATGAGTTTTGGTGAATGTAAACAGCTGTGTCCTCACCACCAAATCATAACACAGAGCATTTCCATCACCTTGAAAAGTTCTCTCCTGCCCTTTTACTACCAATTCCCACCCAACCCCACACCCCCAGCCCCAGGCAACCACCGATCGGCAACTCTTTCACTGTAGTTTTGCCTTTTCCGGAATTTTATATGAAAAATCATCTAATATGTCATCTTTTGTACCTCTTTTTTCACTTAGCACAATGCTTTGGAAATTCATCCATGTTGCTGCATGTGTATCAGTTGTTCGTTCCTTTTTATGGAGGAGTAGTATAGCACTATGTACATATATCACATTTTTAATTCATTGACAAGTTGATGGACATTTGGTTGTTTCAGGCTTGGACTTATATGAAAAAGGCTACTATGAATATTCACATACAAGTCTTAATGTAGACATACGTTTTTATTTCTCTTGGCTAAATACCAAGAGGAGAGGGATTGCTGGGTCATAAAAGTGTATTTTTAACTTTATAAGAAATTGCCAGGCTGTTCACCAAAGTGGTCATAACTTTTTGGATTCCCACCAGCAATGTATTAGAGTTCCAGTTGCTCTGTGTCTTCACCAACACTTGGCATAGTCAGCTTTTTCAATATTAGCCATTCTAGTGGGCATGTAATGGTAACTCATTGTGGTTTAAATTTGCATTTCACTAATGATTGATAATGTCAAGCATGTCTTCAAGGGATTATTTGCCATCTATATACATGCTTTGGGGAAGCTTCTGTCCAAATCATTCACCCATTTAAAGAAATCGAATTGTTTATATTATTGAATTATATATTCTGGATATAAGTTCTTTTTTTTTTTTTTTTTGTGACCGGTAAAGGGATCGTAACCCTTGGCTTGGTGTCGCCCCCACCGTGCTCAGCCAGTGAGCGCACAGGCCATCCCTATATAGGATCTGAACCCGTGGCCTTGGCACTCCCAGCGCTGCATTCTCCCGAGTGAGCCACGGGGTCGGCCCTGGATACAAGTTCTTTATCTGATACATGTATGTGAGTGTTTTCTTTCAATCTGTAAATTGCCTTTTCATTTTCTTAACAGTGTCTTTTGAAGAGCAAAACTTTCTAATGTGATGAAACCCAATTTTTCTATTTGTTATGGTTTCTGGGTTTTGTTGGTTTTGTTCTAAGAAATCTTTGCCTAGGGGGCCGGCCTGTGGCTCACTTGGGAGAGTGTGGTGCTGACAACACCAAGTCAAGGGTTAAGATCCCCTTACCGGTCATCTTTTAATTAAAAAAAAAAAAAAAAAAAAGAAATCTTTGCCTAACTGTTTGCCTTCTGTGTTTTCTTCTGGAAGTTTTATAGTTTCAGCACATATATTTTTGTCTATGACCCATTTCAAGTTAGTTTTGTATATGGCATTTAAAGATTGAGCTCTTTATTTTTCCATGTGAATATTGAATTGTTTCAGCACAATTTGTTGAAAAGGCTATTTTTTCCCTTGTTGATTTACTGGTACTTTTGTTAAGAATCAATTGACCACACATGTGTGGGTCTCTTCCTGAACTCTGCTCTGTTCCGTTGATCTACCTGTCTATCTTCATGATAATGTCACGTTGTCTTCATTATTAGAGCTTTCTAATAAGCCTTAAAACCAGATAGTGTAAGTTCTCCAGATCTGTTCTTTCCAAAATTGTTTTGCCAATTCTAGCTACATATCATTTCCACATAAATTTTAGTATCAGCTTGTCACTTTCTATTTTTTAAAAAGCTTGCTGAAGTTTTGATGGAATTGCATTGAATCTATAGATCAACTTCGGGAGAATGGAGTTTCATAATGTTGATCCTTCTGGTGCATAAACATGATATACAAATTTATTTAGGTATTTTAAAATTTCTCTCAGTAAGGTTTTGTAGTTTTCATTATGTGGGTATTGTACATATTTTGTTAAACTTATTCCTAAGTATTTTGTTTTAAAAGTTTTACTAAGTGGTATTTTCTTAATTTCAATATCCAGTTTTCCTTTGCAAGTGTGTAGAAACACAATTGACTTTTGTATATTGACATCATGCCCTATGACTTTGCTAAAATCGGTTATTAGTTCTAGTAGCTTTTTTGTACATTTCTTAGGATTTTTACATAGACAATCATATCGTCTGTGAAAAAACATTTTAACTTTTCTAATCTTCATGCTATTTATTTCTTTTAATTGCTTTATTGCACTGTCTAGGGCTTCTGTAAATTATGGAGTAAAGTAATTAAAGTGAATGTCCTTGCCTTGTTTCTGGTCATAGGGGGAAGCATTCAGTCTTACACCATTAAGTATAATATTAGCTACAAGTTTTTTGTAGATGCCCATTATCAAGTTGAGGAAGTTCCTTTCTATTCCTAGTTTACCGAGAATTTCTTTTTTTGTTATGAGTGGATATTGAATTTTGTCAAAAGTTTTCTTTAATAAATATATGGATCTTTAAATTTATCTATTTCCCTTGAGTGTGTTTTGGTAGTTTTTCGGTTTTTTTTTTTTTTTCTTTTAAGGAATTGGTACATTTCATCCAAGTTGCTAAATTACCCTTTTAATGTCTGTAGGATCTGTAGTGATGTCTGTTTTTCATTCTTTTTTTTTTTTTTTTCCTTTTTTTACCGGTAAGGGGATTGCAACCCTCGGCACAGTGTTGTCCGCACCACGCTCAACTAGTGAGCACACCAGCCATCCTTATATAGGATCTGAACCTGTGGCCTCGGTGCTCCCAGTGCCACACTCTCCCGAGTGAGCCACGGGGCCAGCCCTGTTTTTCATTCTTGATAGGGGTAATCTGCTTTTCTCATTTTTTCTTAATCAATCTGGCTTTTGGTTTTAGTTTTCTTGATTGTTGATGTTTTATTTCATTAATTTCTGTTCTTACCTTTATTATTAGCTTTCTTCTGCTTACTTTGGGTCTAATTTGCTCTTTCTCTGGCTTCTTAAAAGTTTAAGTCATTGATTGTAGATTTTTCTTTTTTTTTAACACAGGCATGTAATGCTATAAATTTCTCATTAAGCACTTTTCAGCTACATCCCACAAATTTTGATATGTTGTGTTTCTTTTACCATTTAGTTCAATGCATTTTCTAATTTTTCTTGCATTTTCTTCTTTCACCTGTATGTTAGTTAGAAATATCTTGTTTAATTTCCAAATTTGGGGATTTTCTAGGTGATTTTCTGTTATAGATTTTAAAATTTAATTTCATTATGGTCAGAGAACTTACTTTGAATTATTTCAATTCTATTAAATTTGTTAAGGTATGTTTTATAGCCAATAATATGGTCAATCTTGGTAAATATTACATGTACACTTGAAAAGACCATATTCTGCTGTTATTGGGTGGAATATTTTACAAATGTCAATTGCAAAACTTGGTTGCTAGTGTTGTTCAAATCTTCTTTATACAGAATTATTTTCTGTCTAATTATTCTTTTACTTATTGAGAGAAGAGTATTGAAATCTCTAGCTATAATTCTGGATTTTCTCCAATCTGTTAGCTTTTGCTTTCTGTATTTTGAAACTTTTTGTTAGGTACATAAACATCTATGTGCTTATATTGATGAATTTACTCCTTTCTCATTACAAAATGTCCCCTTTTATTCCTGGTAATATTTCTTGTTCTGATGTCTACTTTTTCTGGTGTTAATATAGTCACTCCAAAATTGTTTCGATTAGCGTGTGTATGCTACTTATTTTCAACCTTTTACTTTTTATCTTTTATGTTTTTCTTATTTAGGTGGGCTTCTTGAGAGAGTATCTACTTGGGTCTTACTATGTTGTCTAATCTGACAATACTTGCCTTTTAAAATTGAAATGTGAGGATATTGACAGTTAATGTAATAATTTACATAGTTTGGCTTAGATCTACCATCTTGATATTTGTTTCCTATTTATCCCATCTGGGGGGAGGGGTTGTCCCTTTTCTCTTTTCTTGCCTTCTTTTGAATTTATTGATTAATTTTTATTATTCCGTTCTATATCCTATCAGATTATAAGCTTTTATTCTTTGTTTTATTTTTTAGTGGTTGTTCCATGGCTTTTAATATACATCTTAACTTATCACAGTCTATCTCCAAATAATATTCTAGCACTTTATGTATAGTATAAGAAGAGCCTTAACACAATGTAATCCCATCTCCTTCCCCCTATCCCTTGTGCTGTAGTTTTTCCTCCTAAATTCCACAGGGCATCACTATCGTACTTGTTTAACCAGTCAATTATCCTTTCATGAGATTTTTTTTTAATGAAAATGTATCTTTTATACCTTACCCACATATTTACCATTTCTGGTGCTCTTCATTTCTTTGTGTAGATCCAGGTTTCCAACCGGTATTATTTCTCCCTCTGACTGAAGAATTTCCTTTAAAAGTTCTTGTGGTGCGTGGCTACCAGTACTAAATCCTCTCATTTTTTGTTTCTCTGAAAAGCTCTGTATGTTATCTACCTTTTCGAGAGAGATTTTTTGCTAGTTATATAATTACAGGTTGATGTTTTGTCTTCCAGCTGTAAAGATATTAGTCCACTGTCTTCTGGTTTTCATGGTCTCTGGTGAGAACTCTTCTGCCATTTTTATCTTTACTTTTCTTGCTGGCACTCCAACTACACATACGTTAGACTGCTTAATATTGTCCCATAGGTCACCAAAACATGTTAAAATTTTTGAGGCACTTTTTTTCTTCCTATATTTCTTTTTGGGTAGTTTCTATTGCTATATCTTCAAGTGCTCTGATTTTTTTTTTTTTTTTTTGTCTTTTTCCGTGTCCGGCAATGGATCGCAACCCTCAGTGTTGCCCCCGTACTGGACCGGGGAGCGGCAACGGGATTGCAACCCTCAGTGTTGCTCCCGCACCTCGCTCAGCCAGTGAGCGAGAACCGGTCTGTATGTGGGATCCGAACCCTGGGTGGGAGCGCCGCCGCGCTTCCCAAGCGGCGCACTATCCAGTGCACCACCGGGCGGGCCCCAAGTGCTCTGATTTTTTTCTTCTGTGTTATCTAATCTCCTTTCAATCACACTCCATTAATTTTGGTGTATTCTCCATTTCTAGTAGTCCTATTTTGGTCTTTTTAGTATCCTTCATTTCTCTCCTTATAATGTTTATGTTTTTATTTACATCCTTGAGTATAATTATATATTATACTCAGTTGTTGCTTGAATAACATGGGTTTGAACTGCATGGGTCCATTTATATGCAGGTTTTTTTCAACTGAGGATTGAAAATACAGAATTCATGGGATGTGGAACCTGTATATACAGAAGGCTGACTTTTCATATACACAGGTTCTGCAGGGTTGACTGGGGACTTGAGTTTCCAGGATTTTGGTATATATGGGGGGTCCTGGAACCAATCCCTTGGGTATACTGAGGGATGACTGTATGGATGTGTATGTATATATATAAAGGTCTTTTTCTACTAATTTAATCATTCTGTAATTTCTGATTCTACTTCTATTGATTTACTTTCCTATTTCTTAGTGGGCCTGGTGTATATATATATATATATATATGTGTATATATATATATATATATATGTGTGTGTGTATATATATATATGTATATATATATATAAGAGATGCTAGATATTGTGAATTTTATATTGTTGAATGCTGGATTTCCTTGCATTCCTCTAAACTGTTTTAGATTTTGTTTTAGGATGCAGTTAATTTTATTGTGGATCAGTTTGGTCCTTTTGAGTCTTTCTTTTAAACTTTGTTCAAGAGGATGCTGGCTAGCTAGCTAAGTTAGTTAGGGCATCATGCTGATAACACCTAAGGCCCAGGGTTTGATTCCTGTACCAGCCAGCTGCCAAAAAAAAAAAAATCTCTGTTCAAGAAGACCCTCAATGGCTTTAGACTAATACCAATTTAGCCCCAATATAAGGCAACATCCTTCTGAGGGCCCCACAAATACCCCTGTATTATACTTTGTACACTGAGAACATAAACAATTCCCAGCCTTTTTTGAGGTTCATGAAATGACTGGCTACTTCTTTCTCCAGCCTTGTGGATTTTCATCACACACACATGCACACGCACACACACCCAGGTCAGCACTCAGCCAAAGAGTTGAGGAGACCACTCTGCAGATTTCTGAGTCTCTCTCTCTCTCTCTCTGAGTGTGTGTGTGTGTGTGTGTGTGTGTACAGCTGCCTCTTTTGTGGATTTGCCATGAAAATTCCTGCCACCTCGGTCTCCCTGAACACAGTCCCCTCTTTCTTCAACTTAATGAAATTTTGAGCTCTGTTTGGGCTTCTCTCCCTACACTGTGGCCTGGAACCTACCTCCAGAAAATGAACTAGGACAATCCTGGGGGTCACCTCATGTTTTGTCTTTCTCTCGGAGGTCACAATCCTGTAACACCTGTTGCTCATTGTCTAAAAACAGTTCTTTTGCATATTTTGTTTTATTTTTTAGTTATTTATGATAGGAGTGTAATTCTCCTAGCAGTTAATTCTTCGTGGGAAGAGCGGTTGGTTCTTATTCACCATCTTGGTCAGGAATGGGGAGGGATACAGTTCAGAGGCTTCTGCTTGGTCTGTGCTGCTGCAAAAGCTCTTACTCCACAGGCTTAAAATGACATGGGGGTTCTCTCAATGGTCAATGTGTTCATTCCAACCATATATCCAGGGACCAGAGAGATGACCTCTGGCAGATCTAGGGACCTAAGTGACCTAGCTTGAGCTGGACCTGTCCAGGACTTCCTTGATTGTATAACCTCCTGCTTTCATCATTTTGGGCTGCTATAATAAATATACCATAGACCGGGTGGCTTAAATAAGCATTGATTTCTCACAGTCGTGGAGGCCAGAAGTCCGGGATCAGGGTACCAGCAGATCTAGTGTCTGGCGAGCGTCCTCTTCCCGACTTGAAGATGGCCATCTTCTTGTATCTTCATGGCAGAAAACAGAGAGAAAGCAAGCTCTCTCATGTCTCTTTTTACAAGGGCACTAATCCCATTCATGGGGGCCCCACCCTCATAACCTAATCACCTCCAAAGGCCCCTCTCCCAATAACATCACATTCAGGCTAAGCTTCAACATACGGATTTGGGGAAGACACAAACATTCAGTCCATATGCTGTCACTCTAACAGGAGCTCTGATGATTTATTGTTATTATTAGCTAACTTAATGGAAACTTTTCTATCAGGCACTGTGTCCAGAGTTCTACCTGCATTTTCTCTTTTATTCCTCAGGATTCTATGGAATAGGTATCATTATATTCTACATTTTGTAGACACAGAAGCTGAGACTCAATAGAGTAAAGTCAGCTTGCTCAAGGTCAAGGGTCTGATTCGAGGCTGTCTGAATCTGGCTTTACTGACCATTCAGTTCCAAGCATTATAGCAACTCACATGTATAGGGCAGAACAGCACAGAGAACGTGAGCAAAAGCAGCAGAGCGTACTGGAATGTGGACCAGAGAGCAGCGAGAATGCCCGTCCAGTCCAGTGCTTTCAGGTCACTACAGAGCCAGTAGCTTGCTCCATGCAGACCTGGCACCTGGTCTTGTTCTTAATCCAGCTGATATTCTTTTCAATACTTTCCAAACCCTCTGTGTCAGGCCTCATTTCCTGCCTCCCCTCATCACTCAGCCTTGAGAGTCAGCACCGCCACCCTGGCTAAGCCTTCTTGCTCCTCTCCCTGACAGTAATTTAAACCAGGATCAGCAAACCATGAGGTTCAGGCAGCCAGTCTCCCCTGCCCCAACTGCAGCAGACATGACTAATCAATCACAGTACTCTGGCCTGCTGAGCCCTCCTGATGTTTCTCAATAAAGGATTCCAGGAGTCCTCTGGCAATCATACAGAATTAGCATGAGGAGTGAAATCCATTTTCTATCCTGGGTTTAGTCTTTCCCTGTGGTTTTGCTGGTTTTGGCCAACCTGGGTCGAGACTCACGCCAGTTCAGCCTGCACCTTGTGGTGTGCCCAGGACTGGGACATCCCAGCTGGAGAGAGACCTGAGCACGGTGAGAGCACATGGTCTTTCATCATTCCCACCCCAGCACCTGGCTCAGGGCTCATGTGCTACCTCCAAAGACACAGTCTCACTCGATATTATGCCAGCGTCTAGGCTGAGTAGGTTTATTAGTCAGGTGATTATCAACCTGGGGTTCCTTGAAACGGAAGTCCATGAATTAGTTTTAATATTTTAAAATGCCAATTGAAAATCTCTACAGCTCTCTGTCAGTCTGTCCTGAACCCCTACTTTAAATTACAATTGCCCCCTCCCATTCCCGGTTCCCCTGCCTTGTTGCATATGTACCCATAGAGTTTATCACCTTCTAACACACCACAGATGATATGCATATTTATTATGCTTTTTGTTTCTTCTGTCTCTTCCCTGCTGGAGCATAAACTCTGGGATCTTTTGTTTTGTTCACTGATATATCTCCAGAGCCTCTAACAGTGCCTGGCACTTAGTGGGAGAGCAAGATTCTTTGCCGTTGATCAGACCTCCCCAGCTAAGTCAAAGCTCTCAAGTCTTGGCTTCCTCCCGGGGACAGGATACTGCTCAGGAGCTGTGATTGGCAGGAACATATGTCTTCAATTAATAAGAAGGGGAAACACATTCACACGTACTTAATACATTCAGTCTTGTTGGCAACATATTTCAAAATATGGCGCCCACACTGGGGAGACAGTGGGGGGGAAGGATAAAATAAAGGAGTTCTTTCTCGGGAACGCTGGCTCCAGAGCGGAACAGCCAGCCTGGGTGTGCCCCACTCACTAGCTGTGGGACCTTCTGAGGTGCCTCCTGCTGCTCACTTCCTGCCCGTAAAGCAGGATGCCAACATCTGCCCTGTGTACCTCCCAGATGTGTTGTAAGGAATCAAGGAGATAACCTGGGCAAAAAAAAAAAGATGTTTCATAAAACTGTTAATGGGGCAGACTTGGGATCATTCTGTATTTGAAGCCAAACTCTCCCATTGATCAGTCGGGGAGCTCTGAGCGAGGCAGACTGATGACACTGCAAACACGTACCCATGCCAGGCACCAGGGTGGGCACCGTGCAGGGAGACGCAGCCCACACTCACCCCAGGCCGTGTCCATCCCCTGCATCACTGGCACGGGGGCCGTCCAGCACGTGTTCGTACTGAACAATGTGTGTCAAGTCAGAATGAAGCCTCCTGAGCCTCAGTTTCCCCAACTATAAGAACAGCACTAAGAATACCAATTGAGTGTATGTGGATGTCTTGCTTCTCCTGGCCTGGAAGTTTGGAGTGAGTCCGATGGTCAAGGAAGCAGGGAAGAGCGCAAGACGCAGGACTTTGGCATAACCAGGCCTGAGCTCAAGTGCCACTTAACGAGCAGTTCTGGGCCTCTGGGAAGATGAGCATGGTTTAGTCTCTGCTTCCCTCTCTGTTGGGCAAAAATGCCAGGGTAGGTATGTGTGAGGACGAACTGATAAAGCAGCCCAGCCCCGGAGCAGGCTCACTGTGGGTGTTCTGGAATCCTAGTTTTTGTACTGGCTTAGAGAAACAGAATATGGATGAGATTGTGGGTTCTCTGAGGAGCGTGCGGCGTGCCACCCCGGGCCCTGCTGCTGTCATCTGGCAGCGCTTTGCGGGGCTCTACGTGCTGTTCATGTTTTGCAAGTGTAAGGACCGGCCACCCTCTGTCCCCAATGAGGGCACGTCAACAGCTAGCCCAGGGGATTTAATTTGGAGCAGCACTGCTCCAACTTGTCAAACACCACGGCTGTTGCTGCCTTTGGCACATATGGTCCAAGCGGTAGGTCACTTGCCAAATAAGCAACATCCTCGGCAGAAGGCATCTTTGTGCTCTGTCTCCAGAGAGCCGTGCAGTGACTGAGGTGATTCTTCCTCCCTTTGGAAAAGCACACAGCAAGTCCCCTGAGAATTCATGCCCTGTCGTTAACAACAACCGCTGGCATGTCTCTTGCTCAGCTCTCCAGCTCCGATGTCTGCACTGGAGCGGTCACCCTTGGTGTCACTGCCAGGATTGTGTGAGTCGGTGGGCCCACAGGCTGCTGAAGCCCTTCAGCGTTGGGGATCCCTGGTCTCCCTTAAAGATGGTGCCCTGAGTGCCCAGGAAGCTGGCCACAGACTGAGGCCAGCCCCTGCACAGGAACAGCCAGTCAGGCAAATCTGAGATTCGGGAAGCTGAGTCGCTGGTCCCGGGGTCATCACGGCCATTCGTTGCAGAACAGGGGTCCTGGGCCTGTGCTTTAACCATTGCACCACCCAGCCTCCTGTCTCACCCCATGAGAATTCCTGCTCCTGATGAGCCAAAGGTTCTCACGGCCACTCCTTCCTCCCCCGCCTCCTTTATTGACTATCACTGCCCCTCACTCAGCCATGAGAGTCCCAGAGAAGGGGAGCCCTTGGGTTCAGGGACATCCCAAACAACCTGACAGGCTGCCAAGACTCTGGGGTGCCTGCCGTAGATGTCAGTATGTCCAAGTCTGGACGACGGTGTCGCACACTGAAGGGATGGCCCCTCCACCCCACAGCATCACGGCTCTCATCAGCTGGCCTGGCCCGGGGCCCTCAACCTCGTCCAAGTCACCTTCAGCACCATTTCTCACCTGGCCATCGTGTCTCGCCTGCTATGACCTCTCTGTCCCATGTGCTGCCCTGGGGCCAGCATGTCCTGGTCCTGGATTCCTGAGGCTGCTGTGCTTCTCTTTCATTTCGCCAAGCGGTTTCTGGATCGCCCGAGGCGTGCACCTGCTCTGTTTTATCAGCCTAGGAAGGAAAGGGGAGAGGGGAGCACGGGTGGGTGCAGGTCGAGGCGGAGGGAGACACGAGCACACGTGTAGGAAGGGGGGCAGGGGGCAGGCAGAGAAGGGGCGTTGCAAGGTCTGCAGGAGGAGAGGTCCCCACAGAAGGGAGGGCTTGATGGGGGCTTCCTAGAAGAGGCAGCTGGCAGCAGGGGACAAGAGGAAGCCACTCTTTGGAAAGGGATGATGGGACCTGCCCGTCCCTGGTTTTCAGGGGCATTTGGAGCAGAGGGTGCCCCTCAGGCCTTTATTGGCTGAGAAGGGGGAGATTCCCCTGACTCCCACCTCCTCCCTTGTCTTCTTCAGGGACACATCGCCCCTGACCCTATCGATCATCCCACCGTCTGCCTGCGGCCCAGCTCGGTGCTACCGGTTCCCCCTCAGGTGCCTGCAGGTGTGTATATTTGTGGGGTGTAGGGACCTGCCCAACTTCACTTTGCACCCTAAAATCAGCATAGACACTGCTGCCAAAATGGGAGGCAGCACCCCCAGGAGATGGGGAGGAACGGGGGTTTGGTCCAGGACAAGGTGAAGCCACTCAGTGATACGCAGTGGCAGCAAGGGGTCTTCAGGAGCCTCTTTCTGTCCAGGAGACTTTGAGGAGTGACAACCCCAGCCCCCTGGGGCCTCACAGCATCTGGCAAGCAGTCTCCTGAGCTCAAGGGTGGCTCTGCTACAACAATGTGCTGTGTGTCTGCCGCAGGCCCAGTCCTCACATGTGACCCGAGGAGGTGGGACCAAGGGTGGTCCCAGACTAAACTACCCCATTCTGTGGCTCAGCCCTCTGTCTTTCTGGAATGTTCTCTGCACCACTGAATGCAGCACCAGGTGCCAAGGCCACATGTTGCACGGGGGGCCATAGCAGAGGTCACAGGGGTGACATGTTCCTGATCTGCCCCTCTCCCAGGAAGCTCATGCTAAGGTGAGGAGACGGAAGATGATGGACTGTCATGTTCGTGAGGGCTCCTGGCTGTAAGTACAGAAAGCTCCTCTGGCCAATGTCCACCCCTCTGGTGGTCTGAGGGTGGGGGTGCGGAGGGGTCCCTTTGTTTTTTGGGTGGGGGGTCACCAGGCATCACACTGCCCTAAACACTATACCACTCGCAGGTAGAGGTAACACCGCAGAGGAAAGCAGGTCCCCTGGTGGCATGAGCTGCGCGCATGACCATTTCCCCTGGTGACTATTTAGCGAGCGTCAGATGAAAGGCTGAGCAAGCAGAGACATGGGAGTGAAGAAGCCCGTGGGTGCAGAACGCAGGCGGGAGGCGGTGCTGGTGGAGGATGCCCAGCCCTGCTTTGCAGCCACTTCTGCAGACCATGTGTTCTATTCAGAAAACGTGGCAGCTGGGTTGACATCCAGACAGCGGTTCCGATGCTAAGTACTAATCTCTGCATCACAAAACTTCTCTAAGGAAACCAGTGCTTGTTCTCCCGTGAGGGGCAGCGGGGCTTTAACCTTCCCTCCCCTTACTTCCGAGCCGGGCAGTGAGTCGCTGCTTTCGTGGAGCCGATCGGAGCACATTTGCTGTGGCTTTGATCAGTCTTGATTGGGAAACCTCTAGGAAAAAGGGAAAAATCCCCCTCCAAAAATCTCCGTCCCACAGTCAGTTCTTATTTCAATCAAGAAGCCTCAATTTCATGTAATTGTATTCTTGGAGTCATGGTTTTTCCTCTTAAAAATTAAGAAGCGTATCAATTACCTCTTTGCACAGTCAGACACAACCAGAGAGGGCAGATGCCCAGGAGCCTGGAGGGGACAGGCCTGGCCCCAGCCCCTGGGCCCTGGGTTTGGAGGGCTGATCTTCAGTAACTCATCCCAAAGTGGCTGTAAGCCAGGTGTCTCCCGGCCAAGAGGGTCTTCGCGCTGCACAGGGGGCTTCCCCCAACGCCAGCGTCCCATCTCAGAGCCCTACAGCCCCTCCCAGCTCCTCACTGATGGCTAATGCTTGAGGCCGGGTTGCAGGGTTCACTGGCCCCCTCTTTGCATTTTCCTGCCGATTCCCCCCTGGAAGAGGGTCTTGGGTTCTCAGAGTCCTCCGCCTCCCACCAGATTCTAGATGGGAATCTCCTCACACCCTGCGGGGACCCTGCCTGAGCCTTTGATTCCGACGACAGGGCTCCTGATGGGTGCACAGGTGGAGGTGGCCGCCCCCGTCCCGTTGCTGTTGATCTGCAGGCCAGTTTGCTTGTGGTCTCCATAGCAACCACCACCCAATGGCCTAAGGTGGACGGGGAAACCCGAGGAGGGGTTTTGACTTTAAAAGACAAACACGATGATCCATGACAGGCCTGGCCCAGGGTGGCGGCCCCTCAGTGCCCCTCGCACCAGGGCTTCTCTCCCTTCTGCAGGCGGGCAGCACCCAGAAGGGCCCATGGGTCTGGCTTCAGAGCAATGGAAAGAACAGGAGGAAGGAGAGGAGGCCAGAGGGTGCAGGAGCACCCAGGGCCCCCGGAGCCCTCTGCAGGCGTCCCGGCCCTGCGGCCAGCACCTCCAGCCCGAGTCCTCCTGCCCGGCCACTTCCTTCCACCCCTCCCAGCACCCCTTCCACAAAAGAGAAGGAAAAGGCAGCGGCGGCGGCAGGATTACTTCATGTCTCGGGGCCTGGCTTCCGGGTCCAGAATCCAGAGAAATCATTCTCTAAGTGCTTCCATGTGTCCGGCCCTGAGCTGTTTACAGAACGCGTTCCCCAGGCTGGAGGGCCGGGACTGGGATATTTCTCTACCTTCCAAGACCAGCAAACGGGTGCTCAGGGCCAAACAAGGGGAGGGACCCGGGCCTCCCCAGCTCCACGTGTCTTTCTATAGTGAACTGGAAATCTGATCTCTATTTTAAATGTTGTACATTCCAGTTAGACTAGACTTTCTCCATTTATTTATATTCAGAGCATTTTCCCAGATAACTTCTTATTTCCTATTCCCACAGCTCTGTGGGTTCAGGAGATCTAACCTGGACAGGGCTCCCACCACTGGCTCAGACTCTGCAGGACTTGGCCCTGCTGCTGTGACCTGAGAGCATGCTGACAGGAGGGTGGGGACGAGGTGCCAGAAAAATCAAAAGACAAAAACCAAACACATTGCTTGGGGAGCAGGAATAAACCCACACATGGATCGCTCCCTCAACAGGTGAAGAAAGGGAGGCCCAGAGAGCTTAAGCAATTTTCTGGAGAATGTGTGTATGCACACACACACCTGCACACACACGCAGCGTGAGTGTCTGATAGGGACAGATGTCACAAAGAGACAGGCCCCACCTGATGAAAACCTTTCTACTCACCCCTCTCACCTAGAGGAGGAATTCTCAGGCTTCTCGTGGTCAAGCTGGTAGTTAAAATAGAAGAAATAACCGTGGGGTGGGGTAGGCGCTGGCAGGGGTTTTTCAAGGTGCAGGCAGGCAGATGGGTGCACCAGGAAAGGTGCATGGTGTGCTCGGTGACACACAGCTGGGCTTAGCTTAGGGTAGGGGGAGACAAAATCAGACCTCCACCTGTCTTTGTAAATAAAGGTATCAGAAAGCAGCTGTGCCCATTCTTTATGTGTAGCATATGTCTGCTTGCATTCTACAGCAGCAGCATGACGCACACAAAGTGGCATAACATTATTCGAAGGTTGACTTTGATAAAAAGGTGTATAATGTAAACTCCAGAGCATTGATTTTTAAAAAGGGTTAGTTAGGGCCAGCCCATGGCTCACTCAGGAGAGCGTGGTGCTGACAACACCAAGTCAAGGGTTAAGATCCCCTTACCAGTCATCTTTTATTTAAAAAAAAAAAAAAGGATTAGTTAGTAAGCCAACAAAAAGGTAAAAATGGAATTATAAAAAATAATCTGCCCGAAGAAGGCAGAAAAGGAGCGAAAAAGGGAACAAAGAACAGATGGGACAAATATAAAACAAATATAAAGATAACAGACTTAAACTCATGCATAGAAATAGTCACATTAAATGTAAATAGCCTAAACACCCCAGTTAAAAGGCAGAGACTGTCTGATTGGAGGATGGGGAGTGGGAGAAAGAGAGAGAGGAGACAGAGAAACACTGTGTCATTCCATGGGAGACAGAATTCTACAAGGAAAGTGGTAACATTGAGGTATGGGGTTTAGGAAATGGTGGGGCAGCCATGTCAAATCTAGTCCCAAAGCTCCTGGCAATGGAGACATTGCAAGCTAAATAATCACCTCCACCTTCCCACCACCACCCCTTCACCGGGAGGCAAGGAAGAGCAATCTTGTCCTCAGATTCCCAAATTACTAACTGGGGAAAGAAGGGGTCTGTGGTCAGTGAAAGGAAAGCCCTTAGATCTGCAGATTTTACATGACAATGTGTGATAGAGGTTAAGTTGGGGGACAAGGGGATTTTAAATTGGAAATTCAAAATTGGTCTTTCTGCAGCTCAAGCTGTGACACGAACCCAAACAATGTTCATGATGATTTTTTTAGTAGCCTTATCAGAAAAGTAACTATGGGGTCCAGCAGAGCAGTGCCTTGAAACATAAAATGAAAATTCAGTATTCAAAGAAAGAGTAGATGAATTCATATTTTTCCAGAAGTCTGTTTTTGAACCCCAGGATGGTCAAACAGGCTTTCTCTGAGCTTCCCCAGCTTTCTGAGTCTCCTACCCCCATGAGCACAGCATTCACCACATTGAAATGATTTTGACATTATCCATATGCACATCTGCACTCCACACCCCAGGACTTTGGACAGTGCCTGCCACGTACATAGCAGGAGCTCACTAGCACCCTCAATTAATTGACAATCTTGAGATAGGGTTTGTGTTCCTAGGACTCAATAAAAATAATGCACGTGGATTTAGGCTGCAGTCAAAACAACTGAAGCATAATGTTCGGATGATCATTGTGGCACTAAGTTTTTCTGAAGTGCTGGGCCAGCTGGCTACTGAAGACTGGAGCAGCCCTGGCCAGAAGGACATTCTGCAGCAATGGCAATATCCTATACCTGTGCTGTCCACTACGACAGCCACCAGCCACATGTGGGTATTGAGCATGTGGAATGGGGCTGGAGCAAACGAGGAGCTGAATTTTAGCTTTTATTTCATTTCAGTTCATTTAAGTTTAAACAGCTGCATGTGACTGGTGGTTTTCCTACTGGATGTCACAGCTCTGGAGGCTGTTCTCATCCTCTGTGAGCTCCTTCCAGTGGAGCCTGGGCCTCCTTCTTGCTCATGGGAGAGGCTGGTAAATGCTGGGTGGTGGGGACAGATGTCCCCATCTGTTGAATTGACAGGTGCAGACAGGGGAGGTGCAAGTTGACCTCCAAACAGCTGGCTTTGCTCTGTGTGGAGTCTCTTTCCCCATCTCCCACCGTCTCCTCCCCACCCCCCAGGCCCTGGCACGTGGCACTGCATCGGACACTTGGCACACATGACCACTCTGTTTGCCAGCTCCCACCGCCCGCCTCCCTCCCTCCTTAATTAACTCAGCGGCAGCAACTTTGTTTCCCTTTGCCAAGACCAGGAGACAGCATCCTGGCATGTGCCAGCCCAATTGAATGGAGACGAACAGGACAGTGCACAGACTGACACCACCCCCTTGCTGGGCAGCCGGGGAGACTCCCCAAACCCACCCTCCCTCCACACCCCAGAGAACCCCACGTCCCCGGGGAGGCCAATGGCTTGGCTGGGCGACAGTCCCTGGGCTCCAGGATTTGCATGTTAGTTAAGCCATGAGCTGAGTAATTGCTGGCTGGGTTCTGGCTCCTCCCAGGATCAGGCTGAGGCTGAAGGATGTCTTCATCCTGGGAAGGCCTGGCCATCAGCCCAGGGGGAGGGGCTTAGCTGGAGAGGGCAAGGAAGGAGGCTCCTGGCCAGCTCGGGCCTCTCTTCCCCTATTCTGCCCTCCAGTCTCTGATGGGCACAGCTGCTCTTTGTAAAGAGAAGCCGAAGTTCCTGGCACAGGGACATCTCCAGTTAACAGGGGGGCTCCTACCCGCTCTGTTCGCTCTGCTAAATCTCTCGCTGCCCCTCCATCCCAAGTCCTGCCAGTGAGGCATCTGGTCTTCAGCACAGGCAGGGCTCAGCTGAGGGGTTTGGGAGACATGCCGATTTCCAGGCCTAAGTCCAGCTATCAGCACCATGAGATCTGAAAGAGAGCCCAGGAGTCTGCATGCTTAACAATCCCCTGAGGTAATGCTGGGGCTGGCGGCCCGTGGGCCATGCTCTGAGAATGCTGCCCTGAATCTCCCAGTGGGGAAGCGGCCAGACTGCCAGGGACCCCCACTCAGGTCATCAGGCCCCGTGGTACAGACAGGTCAGTGGAAGCCCAGACACAGAGAGGAACTACCCGCGGCCACCAGTTGGAAGACAAAGAGGAGGACACTCTGGGGCTCCTGAGCCTCCTGTCATCTACAGCCTGGACAATGACTCCAGAGGCAGAAGGCAGAGTCATTTCTTCCCTCCCCATCCCATCTGGGGAGGTGAGGAACCTGCGCAAGGAGGAGGATCAACCCCTCAGGAGCCCTGCCAATAATTAAAACCCTGCACAGTCTGAAGACTCCAGCCTCTGTCCCTCCAGCTGCAGGGTAAGCCTTTCTGCGCTGGCTCCCAGCTCAGGGAGGATGCAGAAAAACCATCTGACCGTAGCCCTTTCCAGCACTGCAGGTGGTCGGGAAGCCCTGCCCCTTCTCTGGCCCAGTCCCTGACTGGCCCCCCAGAGGCCCTGCTCTGATGCGCAAGTGCTACAGGGAGACAGGGGGAGTCTCTCCACCCTGAAAGGGCACGTCTGGCCTGTCCAGCCACACCTGGCGGAGGGTGGATGGTAGGGCTGTGTGCCCCCTGCCCATCCCCCCTGTCCCCCACCCTCTGCTCTCCCCATAAACAGCCTCTGGTGGGTGTCTGCAAACTGGGGCCAAGTAAAAATAAACACAGGGAAGTACCTGGCCCATGGAAGGCTCTCTAATAATCGTGCAGAGGGAGGGGACAGCAGGTGGGAAGATGGGAGGGCAGAGAGCAGGGAGAAGAGGAGGGGACAGAGGAAGGAAGGGACAGCTGTTGGAACAAGCCGATGGGTGCAGGAGGAGCACTGAGCTGGAGCTGGCGGACCTGGACTGTGGTTCTCGCCCTGCCCTGAACCCGCAGCTGCCCTCCTGGCCAGCCAGCAGTCTCCCTGGCTGCGGGGTGAGGGGTGGGCCCAGATGCCCCGACATTAGCTGTGACATCCTAGGATTCCAGCCTTCTCGCTGCTCTCCAGAAATGGCTTTTCTCCAGAAACAGTGTTTACAGCGTCTGGGCTCCCTCCCAGGCTTCCTAATGGGCGGGCAGCTGGCTCGTGAGGCGCCCGCCTCCCGCCTTGTGCAGGTGAGGCTCATCACTAATGACGGGAAACGATGCCAGGCTGCACCTGAAGCCACCAGGGGCCCAGCAGCCTGCCGCGCGCTTTGTCATAAAATACGTTGTCACCTGGGGAGGAATCATCTCTGATGAAATATTTCAGGAGACAAAAACAAGAGGTGCATTGATTTTTCCGCGAGGTCAGACAACTTCTGGGAAGCTTCCTGTAACTCACTTGTCACAGTATCTCTCCCTGAACATCCATTTGGCCTGGATGTCAGCGGCCTTTAACCCAGATGGGTTCCCTTTTCCGATCACAAGCTGCTCTTTGCAGAGACCAGCACCATCACCGGGGCTTCCCAGACTCTAGGGACCAAGGCTGACTCGGATCTAGGGAAAAGTTTCTCCTGGCTTCACCCAAACTAGCTCGGAGAGAGGTCTGCACTGGTGGCTCCAGGGGGGACTCTGCTGATCACAAAGTCTGCCATTTGTTAAGCTTTGGACACATGCCAAAATGACCTACCAGGCTCCGTGACCACCACCCCAACCCCAAAGCTGAAGACAGAGTTTTAAGATATAGTATATTAATTAAAATTGAGGGATAGTGAAGCCAGCAGATCAGGAGGCGATTGCCATTGAAAAGATAGCCTGTTACTCACGGTTCTCAGGAGGAGGGGGCACAGCACACCACACAGGGCCACATGGGGGGCACTAGCATGATCAAGGGGGAAGACGTGGGCAAGAAGTGTCTGTGGGAAGGAACGGGTGTGGGGGGCCAGCAGGCTTAGGATTGGCTGGTTTGAATAATTTCAGAGGGCTCTAGGGCACAGGGGCTCTTCTTCCTTGCCTGGTACCTGGCCCTGGGACAATGAGGGCAGGTGGACAGTGGCCCAGAGTGTGAGAGCCTGATAAAGGAGGAGTTGGGGGTGTGGGCTCTAGGGCAATTGGTTGTATTGATGGGTTGCAACAGGTGTCCTTCAGGAATACAGCGAAGGTGACAGTTGTGAGCTGCCTGACATGATGGTCATGAAACACATGTGGCTCTTATGCACTTGACATACAACTAGTCCTAACTGAGAGGGGCTCTATGTGTCAAATCCACGCTGGACTTTGAAGACGTCGTATGAATAAAAGATTGAAAACATCTCATTAAGAATATTTCTATTCATTACATGTTGAAATGATAATATATTAGATATATCGGGTTAAAGTAAATTATCAAATTTTGGTTTACTTGTTTCTTTTGACTGTATCTTCTAGAAAATGTAAATTGACCTAAATGGCTCACATTCTATGTCGATTGGACAGCGCTGCTCTGGACGTCCCCAGGAGAATGGACCCAGGCACACACAACACAGTCAAAACATAGTATTGAGGGGTGTGATTGCAGGATCTGCGTGTCCACCAACCCCAAGTTAACTTCACTCTCTCTTTCCAGAATTACAGAGCTAAAAGGACCCTAGGAAAGGACTCAATCCACCTCTCTGCCTCCTGGCTCCAGATACATGAAGAACTATCTGGTAAGAACCCATAGCCCTAAAAACCAAATCTTTCCCAAAACTTCATTTTTTTAATACTACTGTAAAGCTTCAAAAAAAATCAGTACACGACAAGGATAAAAAATAAACATTTTTTTCGGGCCGGCCCAGTGGCGCACTGGAGAGTGCGCCGCTTGAGAGCGCGGCGGTGCTCCCGCCAAGGGTTCGGATCCCATGTGGAGACCGGTTCCTGCTCACTGGCTGAGCGCGGTGCGGGCGCAACACCGAGGGTTGCGATCCCATTACCGGTCAGTAAAAAAAGACAAAAAGGAAAAATAAATAAATAAATAAACATTTTTAGCCTTGATTGATGGAGAAGTGTGTAGGGGGGTGATTTCTATTGTTGGCTGATAATCAGTTCTTCTAACTGGTATGAGTCTTCCTGTTGGTCTGGAACTCGCCCCAGCCAGTACAGGTGTGGGGCAGGCAGGCAGAGGGTAGGATTGGGAATAGCTTCCCCAGCCTTGGACTAAAGTTCCCAGTGCAGGCAATGGCTTGTGGACTTCTGTGAGTTCTTTATGGAGAGAGGCTGTGTGTCCTTTCTCAGAAGCCCAGCCCTGGTCTTGAATCCCTAAGAGCCAGAAGCTCTTCTTGTGACTTAGCAATACCCCTCTGTTACACTGAAACGTGATCCTACCT
>NW_007740663.1:28735-29023 GCF_000696425.1 Galeopterus variegatus | reverse complement strand
AAATACTAGACTATCATTATTTATTTGCATATTACTTGGACAAAGACTTTAAAATGCAAAAGTGTTTTGCTTTGTATTTTTTAAATCACTAAAGTTATTTTTATCTGTATCTTTTAGAACGTAGTGTTACTGTTGAGAAGATTAATTTGATGTGATTCTCATTCAGCTGTAGTAACTCAGGTTTCTTCCTGTTTGTGTGTAAATATTTTGTCATTATCTTATTTCTGGAAGCATTTTAGAATTTGTCTTGAATCTTGTTTCACCATAATATAGCAAATGTGGGCATTT
>NW_007740663.1:24605-28388 GCF_000696425.1 Galeopterus variegatus | reverse complement strand
AAATAAGTAAACAATTTTACTTCAAATTTCAAATAGAAATACATTGAGGGTTTTAAATGAAGACGTGAAATCATCTAATGTTGATAAGAACTCCTGGAAATTATTGCAATTACCAAATTTGCAGTACTATTCAATAGGTATCTTCCATATCTCAGTTTAACACAATAGACAATTATACTTATAAATATTTATATTTTTTGTGTTTGTGCTTCTCTGAGGTCATTTTTTTCATTTTTCTAATTCTTATTACAATTTTACCCTTAAATAATCATGTTCCTTGAACTTGGCTCCTGTGGGGTAGAGAAAGCAATGTATTTTCCTTACCCATTGCTGGACTCTTTGCTCAGACTCCTATAACAAAATAAAAATTAACTAAAGAAAAGCATATGAATGTATTTAATAGATTTTATGTAGCATGAAAGTCTTCATAAGGAAAGACCCCAAAACCCAGGAAAAACTGTATTTCTATGAATAATCATTGCAGAAGTATGATTACAGAACAAAGGAGTTTGATCTACTGGCAATAAACTGGGGAAAACTTATCAAGGCCTGTTTGTTTAAAATCTTCTTGGTGTGCCTGTGTGACAATTCTTTCTGTTCAGGTACAAAGCAGGACACTTGTCACATTAGGGTCTTCACTAGAGAAGAGATGGAGAAGGTCAGAGAGTGACCTTCCTAGTTTTATGGCCCACTTCATGGGAGAATGGTGGGGAAAATGTAAGAGTGTCTCTTACTTCTGCTGTTTTCTTAAATGCTAAGGTGCCATAATTTGGGGTAGTGTGTCCGGCACTGCCCTCACTCAAAAATGTCATTATGAATTTTTGAAACAAAACTCCAGGAAATTACTTTCCACATGCTCATAAAAATATATTTTTTAAAAAATAGGCATAATATAGCTTGAAACCAAAATTATTCGGTGTATTGTTCAGGGTTCTTCAGAGAGACAGAACCAATAGGATGTGTGTATGTGGATGTATGAGAGGGGATTTACTAAGGGAAGTGGCTCATGTGGTTGTGAGTGGTGTGGCTCAGTCCAACTGTGAAAGCCTCAGAACCAGAGAGGCCAATGGTGTGATTTGCAGTCCGAGGCCATAGGCCTGAGTGCCTAGAGGTGCTGCTGGTGTAAGTCCTTTAACCCAGAGGCTAAAGAGTCTTGAGTTCTGATGACCACAGACAGGAAAGAAGAGCATGTGTGTGTCCAGCTCCAGTGAAGAGAGATTCACCTTCTCTGTTTTTGTTCTATCCAGGCCCCCAGAAAATTGTATGGTGCTGCTCATATTTAAGGTGGGTCTTTCCCACCTAGTTCACTGAGGCTCACATGCTAATTTCCTCTGGAAACATCCTCACAGACACACCAACAAATGATGCTTTACCAGGTTTCTAGGCATTCCTTAATCTAGTCATGTTGACACCTAAAACTAACCATCACTATTGACAAGTCTGCTGAATTTATAGGTGCATTTTTTGAACTCATAGATACATTTTCACACTAACATTTAGAAAGTAAGGATTGAAAATTAGCATCACTGGTATTCATAAAGTACTTTAAATATATTACAAACAAAATTCCTCAAATAGGATAACGATTTTATATGTCTAGCTACTAAAACTTAAATTTTCACATTTCACATGATAGGATGGATTCAGGTATTGATAAAAAAGGGGGAAACAGACTAATACCTGGAGTAGTGCTTGACACATAGTAAACAAACAATTTTTGTTTAATTAATTTTATATTTTAAATCTTTGGTAAAAAATGTAACATAATAAACCTGAAACCATAGTGTGTGTGTATATATGGGGGGGATTCAATCATATAAAGAGGTTAAATTATCTAAAATAAATCTATGAATCCAAAGAAATTCCATACAGATTCCCAGTAGGTGTTTTCAAGATGACGCTAACATTTAGATGGAAAAGTAAAGATGTAAGAACATCCAACACAGTTTTGAAAAAGAAAGAAGAAAATATAGAAAGAAGAAGAGCTGGAGGAAAAGAAAAAGAAAGCAGTAAGGAGAATTAGGGACTTGCCATGCCTGACATAAAAATTTTAAATGTTTTTAATGAATTAACTAAAATGTACCCATTGTGCCTGGAATATAAAGGGGCATTTTAGAAAATAATATTGAATGTGAACATATAATTAAATTTTGTAGTCCATCTTAAGAAGGCTATTTTTTGTGTGTAATGAGAAAATATTGGAGTTTATGTGATAAAATACACACTTTTGCCAATATCACTCTCTCTATAGTAAGGACAATAGGTTGGAGAGGGGTGAAGGTACTTGGGGGAACACTTAAGCCGGAAATTTTGCTAGCATAAATGAATAATTATAGTAATTCCTTCAAATTTTGAATTCAGTACAATTATCCTAGGTTTCTCTTACTTGAATCACTGGAGCTTTCTGGCCTGTAGTACTGAATAAATGTTGAGTTTCTTGTGTATTATTTTCACACCAATTCACCTATGCCCATGATTCCTTAGCCAATATTTTTCAGTTCTTTTGACATATATTCATTCAGAAAGGAAGGTTTTGACGTAGAAGTCACTGAGGATGAAAACTGAATCTTGTGATTTTTTTCTGTATTAGCTGATAAGCTAGTGTTTATAGTTGTGCCTATTTCTATTATTAACCAAAAATAAAATGATAAAGCTCATTGAATCTGCATATTTGAGTTGCTTTAAGATATTTTAGGGGGTATATATTAAAAAAAGAAAAATTAAGAACTTAAAATACTTACACTTACAGGTAATGTGATTAAATGAAATTTGAACTTAAATTTTAATTTAAATTTAATCTTTAATTTACACTTAAGAGAAATGTGATTAAATATCTAGGGATCAATCAAATATTATCAATTTGGAAGGTCCAAAAAATCTTTCAAAGCATGGCTTTCAAGAAGCAGTCAATATTTAAAAAGCCAGGTAAATGCATTAGCAGAATCAGGTATATAAGTTTGCACATAGTGGAGCCTACAACATCATTGTATAAGGTTACACAGGATATTTTTGTTAGAGGGAATCATCATGAAAATATTATGAATAATCAAAGCAAGACAGCAAAATCAGGAGAAATTAGGGTAAGTGTGAAGGCCTTAGATTTTTAAATTTGTTTTAAAGTCCAGTCAAGAACTTGCATGTGAATGTTTGCAGCAGCTCTATTCATTGTTGCCAAAAACTGGAAGCAACTAAAATGTTTGATAACTGAGTGGTAAACAAACTGTAATGCATCCATACAATAAAATATTATTCAGTGATTAAAAATAAATGATCCATCAAGCTACAAAAAGACATGGAGAAAGCTTAAGTGTATATTGCTAAGTGAAATAAGCCATTCTGAAAAGGCTACCTACTGTATAATTCCAACTACGTGACAGCCTGGAGAGACTGTAAACTAATCAATGATTTACAAGGGTATGGGACGTGGGAGGAGGGATAAATAGGTGAAGCACAGGGTATTTATTGGACAGTAAAACTATTCTGTATGATAATCTGAGTGAATTTATAACATTATGCATTTGTTAAAGTTCATAAAAATGTACAACACAAAGACTAAACTTTAATGGAAACTATTGTCTTAGACCATTTTGTGCTGCTGTGACTGAATACCAAAGACTGTGTAATTTGTAATGAATATAGATCTGGAGGCTGATAAGTCCAATATGAAGGTGCTGGCATCTGGCGAATCCCTTCTTGCTGTATCATTGTAAGGTGTGAGATGACAGAACAAGACAGAGCAAGAGGGGGCCAACATCACCTTTTTCTTTTTTTTTTTTTTTTTTC
>NW_007740663.1:18656-23605 GCF_000696425.1 Galeopterus variegatus | reverse complement strand
GGGCCAACATCCCCTTTTTTTTTTTTTTTTTTTTTTTTGTCTTTTTTCGTGTCCGGCAATGGATCGCAACCCTCAGTGTCGTGCACATACCGGACCGGGACCGGCAATGGGATCACAACCCTCGACGTCGCGCCCACACCTCACTCAGCCAGTGAGTGGGAACCGGTCTGTATGTGGGATCCGAACCCTCGGCAGGAAAGCCGCCGTGCTCCCAAGCGGCGCACTGTAGCAGTGTGCCACCGGGCCGGCCCCAACATCACCTTTTTCTAATGGCACAAATCCCGGCCATGCAGATGCAGCACTCATAGGCTAGTCATCTCTTAAGTGTTCTACCTCTTTAATTAAATTTCAACATGACTTTTGAAGGGGACAAACATTCAAACCATAGCAACTATGGACTTAAACTAATAACATCTAAACACGTGTATCATACTAACACAGGATGTGAATTATTAGGGAACACTATGTGTTGGGGAGAAAGGGATATGGAGCTCAACTTTCTGCAAATCTAAAGCCATCCTAAAAAATAAAGTCTATTGGTTAAAAAATTTTAAAAATCAATTTAAAAAAATTCTCAAAGGAGAGGATTGGCCAAATAATACATATATTTAAGCTGAGAAAAATGACACCTGTTATTCATAGAACAGAAACTCAGAGGCAAGGATTTAAATGATCCATATCTATTTTTTCCTTCTTTGTGTCCTGCAAATAAAAGTACTAATAAATAATCAGATCCAGTGATTTTTCAAATACACTTTGGTTATGAGAAAATACTGTGGTTATGTGTGTTTGTGTGTGTGTGCATGTATGAGTGCACTTTCGTGGGTGTATGTTTGTATCCGGCAGCAGAGATATGTGTACATCATACCAAGTAAGAATTTCACAGGTTAAATATTTACTGTATCCTTAGTTCTAGATATATAGATAACATCACTAAGCAGCTAAGCTATTTCCTCTGGGTCAGGTTTCTATACTTAACGTGAATGCCTGCAGGTACCTTTCAATGAGTCTGAGCTAGTAAAATCTTTTTATGGCTTCTATAACCTGTAAGAAAAACACATGTGTTGTGTGTTTTGTATCCTCTTTTTATTCATTAACCATGATATAACACAAACACACACACATCATATTTAAAATGTGGCAAATATTTATTTTTCTCCATTCTTTTCTTTGTTAGTTACCAAGCTTGTTACAAACATGCCCTATTTTTATAACGATTTCCCTCCACGGTCAACTATCCTGACANATTGACCCTCATGATTCCTGCCTTCTGATATTTATGTCCTTGCGTTTATCACTCCCTTCTCGTTGTTTGCTTGTCTTCTAGGATTCATCACTTTTTGCTTTTTCTCCTAACTCGCTGGTTGATATTCAGCAGTATCCTTGGTTGGATTCCCATCTTCTTCCCACACCCTTAAGGTATGAATTTCCTAGGGCTTCAGATTCAGGCAGTAATCTATACTTTTTGTTAGAACTGTTTGTCTTCAAGAAAATTAAGTTCAACTCTAAGGCAATGACAAATTTATTATTATTATTATTTATTATTATTAAAACATGAAAAGTACAGAAGTACAGCTAGCTGGGTCCCATGAAGGACTGGATCCTCGAATCCAATGTCACTATTGCTCTCTCTGTCTTTCTCTCTGTGTCTCTGGAATCCGTAGGCTGGCTTATTCTCTCACTACATTCCCCTCTCACCCTCCCAGGTCCGAGATCACTTGTTTCTCCCAATCTCGCTGCCAGATGCGCATGTTTTCTTTTCCTAAGATCTGTGTTAAAAACCTCATATAGTCTCAAAAAGATTCAGATAGTCTTATTCTGAACTGTGGCAGGGAGAGGGTCACCTGGAAAACATGAATAAAGGAGTAAAGATAAGTTTTGCAAAAGAGGAGTTTAATTTTTGGACAATTGAAAAACAACAGCAACAACAGATGAAAAACAGCAGATGAAATAGTCAGTGCCTATGATACAAGAGCAAACTATTACATTTTAGTTTCTCTCCTCAATAAGTTGCTTACATTTATTGTTGCTTCTTGAGTAATAATAATGAAAATAATACTAATAATGTTTATGGTATCACACCCAGCATCATAAATTCTACTAAATATTTTATAAGCATCCCATGCAATCTTAGAGAATCTCTGAAGTATAGATACTATTATTATTTCTCATTTAAAAATGAAGAAATCCAGACAGCTTGAGGAATTTTCCAAAAGTACGCCTGTTATTAATAATTAAAGCAGGTTTTCAAATATAGACATGGTGACTCCAAACTCATTTGTTATACTCTAAATATCACTGAAGATATGCATCTGCTTATGCTTGTTCCTTAGTCTATGGGAGCTGTTGTCTTCTGGTGGTTAAAGCGTAGACTTTGAGATCAAACAGTTGTGAGTTTTATAATGAGTCTGATGATTTGTAACCATGGTACCTTGTCAACTCTTTTTAAAACTGTACTTTGTGCCTTATTTCCCAAGAGGAGAATTGGGGTACTAGAGTAATAATATCTACATGATGATGATGATGATGATGATGATATTGTTGTTGTTTTATTTTTTATTGTAACAGGGGTGATTATACATATCCTTGGGGTACAGAGCTGAATATCAACACCTATCAAAACCTATGTGACATATGTGATGCTTAAATCAGAATAACTAGGACATTCAACGTTATACAATGTAATCATTTTTTGTGGCCCTTTACCAATTCTTCCCTTATCCCTCTTCCCCTTCCCATTTTACACCTCTGGTAAACTCAGTTCTCTTCTGTACTCTTGAAAGTTCAATGTTTACTGTGATTGTTATATCTTTTTAAAAATTTTTTGAATTAATTAATTTTTTTAGTTCCCTCTTACGAGTGAGGACATGCGGTATTTCTCTTACTGTGACTGGCTTATTTCACTTATGTTTTCTCTAAGTTCATCTATGTTGCTGTGAATGGCAGAAGTTCATTCTTTTTTATGGCAGAGTAGCATTCCATTGTGTGTATATACCATATTTTCCTTATCCAGTCATCCATTGATGGACATTTAAGTTGGTTCCAAATCTTCACTATTGTAAATAGAAGTGTGATAAACATGGGAGTGCAGGTATCCCTTCAGCAGGACAATTTCCATTTCCTTGGATATATACCCAGCAATGGAATTGCTGGATCTTTTGGCAGTTCCACCTGTAGTTGTCTGAGGAACCTCCATACTGTTTTCAATAATGGCTGTACTAATTTACAGTCCCACTAACAGTTTAGGAGGGTTCCCGTTCTCTGTATCCTCTCTAGTATTTGTTATTCCCTGTCTTTTTGATAATAGCCATATAAGTGGGGTAAGATGATACCTCAATGTGGTTTTAATTTACATTTTCCTGATACTGAGTGATATTGAGCATTTCTTCATGTGTCTGGTGGCGATTTGTATACTTTCCCTTGAGAAATGCCTATTCAATTCCTTGTCCATTTTTTAATCAGGTTATATGTTTTTTGTACTGTTAAGTTGTTTGAGTTCCTTATATATTCTTGATATTAATACTTCATCAGATGCATAATTTGCAAATGTTTTCTCCCACTCTGTAGATTGTATTTTCATTCTGTTTATTGTTTTTTACTATGCAGAAATTTTTTAGTTTGATGTAATGCCATTTGTTTAATTTTCCTATTGTTGCCTGTGCTTTGGAGGTCATATTCATTAAGTCTTTGTCCAGTACTACTTCCTGAAGTATTTGCCCTATATTCAGAAACTTTTATAGTTTCAGGTCTTATATTTAAGTCCTTAATTTATTTTAAGTTGAATTTGGTGTATGTTAAGAGTTACAGGTCTAGTTTTATTCTTCTGAATATGGATGTTCAGTTTTCCCAGCTCCATCTACTGAAGAGGCAGTCTTTTCCCCAATGTATGTTCTTGGTGCCTTGGTTGAAGGACAGGTGTTGTAAGTTTGTGTGTTGATTTCTTGGTTCTCTATTCTGTTCTGTTGGTCTGAATGTCTATTTTTATACCGGTACAATGCTGTTTTGATAACTAAAGCTTTATAGTATAATTTGAAGTCAGATGGTGCCATGCCTCTGGCTTTATTTTTTTCTTCAGGATTTCTTTGGCTATTTGGGATCTTTTTTGTTGCATATGAATGTTAGGATTATTATTATTTTTTTGTTTCTGTGAAGAATGTCACTGGTATTTTGATGTTCAGGATTTCTTTGGCTATTTGGGATCTTTTTTGTTGCATATGAATGTTAGGATTATTATTTTTTTTTTGTTTCTGTGAAGAATGTCACTGGTATTTTGATAGGGATTGCATTGACTCTGTATATCGCTTTGGGTAGTATGGACATTTTAACAATGTTAATTCTTCCAATACGAGAGCATTGGATGTCTTTCCATCATTTTGTGCCCTCTTTAATTTATTTCAACAGAGATTTGTAGTTCTTTCTGTAGAGATCTTTCACCTCCTCGGTTAACTTAACTAGGTATTTTATTTTATTTTATTTTTTTGCTGACTATTGTAAATGGTCTAGCTTCCTTGATTTCTTTTTTCTGCTACTTCATTATTGGAGTACAAAAATGGTTCTGATTTTCTGCATGTTGATTTTGTATCCTGCCTCTTTACTGAAATCATTTATCAACTCTAAGAGTTTTTTTGTAGAGTCTCTAGGCTTTTATATATTTAGGATCATGTCATCTACAAGGTGGCACAATTTGACTTCATCTTTTCCAATCAGGATGCCTCTTATTTCTTTCTCTTGCCTGATCTCTCTGGCTAGTACTTCTGATACTACAATAAATAGGAGTAGGGACAGTGGTCATCACTGAGGGAAGTTTATTGCAATAAAGGCTTACATTAAAATAATAGAAATATTTTATATAAACAACCTAATACTACATCTCAAAGAACTAGAAAAATAAGAAAAATCCAATCCCAGATATAATTAAGATCAGAGCAGAACTAAATGTGACAGTAACC
>NW_007740663.1:0-18325 GCF_000696425.1 Galeopterus variegatus | reverse complement strand
GACAGTAACCCCCAAAATGTTGCAAAAGATCTATGAAACTTAAAGTTGGTTTTTCAAGAAGATAAACACAATAGACAAACCATTAGCTAGGCTATCTAAAAAAAGATGAGAGAAGGACCAAACAATAAAAATCAGAAATGAAAAAGGAGACATTACAACCGATACCACAGAAATACAAATAATTGTCAGAGACTATTATAAACAACTATTTGCCAACAAACTTGAAAACCCAGAGGAAATAAGTAAATTTCTGGATACATACAAACTACCAAGATTCAATGAATAAGAAATAGAAAACCTGAATAGAACAATAACAAGCAATGAGATTGAAGCAGTAACCACCAGTCTCCCAACAAAGAAAAAGCTAGGACCAGATGGCTTTGCTGCTGAATTCTACCTAATCTTTAAGGAGGAATTAATACCAATTTTCTTTAAACTATTCCCCAAAAAATTGAAGCAGAGGCCATTCTCTCAAACTCATTCTGTGAGGCCAGAATCACCCTGATACCAAAACCAGACAAAGATACAACAACAATAACAAGAAAATACAGGCCAATATAGTTGATGAACATAGACACAAAAATCCTCAATAAAATATTAGCAAATAGAAAACAGTAAAACAGCAAAAAATATTATGCACTATGGCAAAGTGAGGTTCATTCCAGGGATGCAAGGATGGTTCAACATATGCAAAGCAAGAAATGTGATATATCACATCAACAAAATCAAAACCAAAAGCTATATGGTTATCTCAATAGAAGCAAAAAGACATTTAACAAAATTCACATTCCTTCATGATAAAGGTTCTCGCAAATCAGTTACAGAAGGAAAATATCTCAGGAAATATAAGCCATAAATAACAAACACACTGCCAATGTCATCCTGAATGGGGAAAAGCTGAAAGCTTTTCCTTTAAGGATGGGAACAATATCTACATTTGATTAATTAAATAGGTAATGAACTTGTAAGTTTTATTTCCATATATACCACATTCACTATTAATTATTGTTGTTGTGAATAGTAAAATGTCAGGGTCATTTTCTCCCAAGCAGGTTCATTTTACTCTCTCAATCTGTTTTTCTAATAAATTAGAATTAATTTTTTTTATCTCATTTGTACGTAAGTACTTTCCTTACTGCAAATTTTGAGGCAATTACAACAAAATTAACTCAGGTTGATATAGTAAGCTCTAAGAAAACTGAGAAAACTAAAAAAATAAAAGCAACTTTGATTTTTTATCAGAGTACTGTGGACCAGTTATTTCACATCAATCAGACTGCATTTCGTGCACCAATTTTCCACCTACTTGAATCTATTACCTATGTCTTTTGACTTTACAGTACCTCACACAAAGTGATGAAGAGACTTTCCTTTTCTCTTGACTTTGGGCTCAACCATGTAACCTAATTTGGTCATTAGTGGTCATTAGAATAAGGCAGAAATGATGGCAGGTATTTCTGATTCTCTACCTTACTTTTTTTTTTTTTTTCAGAACTTCTTTCATGTCCTGCTTTTTCTATTCTATGAGAAAATCATGTCAAGACTAGTTCACTTGACCCAAAAAGGGGAGAAAAACACATGAAACAAAGTAACATCTGCTATGGATTGAATTGTGTCTACCAAAATTTCATGTATTAGAAACATAAAATAATAGTATTACAGTGTTAAGAGGGTGGGAATCCTATCACAGTAATTGAAAGTTGGGGGCTTGAAGAGGTAATTATATTGTGAGGACAATGCCTTAGTGAATGAATTAACCCACTGATTGTTTAATGTCAGTCGTGCATGTGGTTATGATGTCTTTAAATGGAGAGCACATGAGAAGCTCTCTTTCTTGCTCCTGCCATATTTGCCATGTGTCAACTTGCATTGCTGTGAGGAGTCACCATCAACAAGACCGTCACCAAATGTGTTCCCTGGACTTTGGACTTCCCAGCCTCCAAAACTGTAAGCAATAAATATTGTTTCTTTGTAAATTACCCAGTTTCAGATATTTATGTTGTAAAGTTAAGTCCAGTTAAGATTAGTAGACCTCATAGCTAATGCTAACCTACTGCAGTCAATAGTCAGCCTATCCACAGATCTGTGACAGTATATTATACATACTTTAAGCAGTTAATTTTGGGATTGCTTGTTGCATGTCGTTTCTTAGGACTGATAGCATGAATTAAAGCTTTACCTTTTTAAGATATACACATAGAGAGACATATACATTATGTGAATAAATGAACACATATACACATATATTTCTAAAATTAATGCATAAGAAATGTGTTATGTAGGTATATATGTATGTGTGTATATATATTCTTATGCATTTATTTATATATGCATATATATAATATACATGTATACACACACACACACACACACACATAGAGAGGGAGATGGAGGGAGACAAAGAGAATAAGGATATATATTATCCCTATATGTTCATATGGCTAATTGGTTTCTTCTTCTACACAAAGTCACATCAGAAGAACAAAGTACCCCACACTTTACGGCTTCGGCTGGCTCTCTAATTAAATAAGGGTTTTCCCTGGGTTAGACTGGACATTTTCACAATCTGATAGACATTATTCTCAAATGACCAATAACTGTAACAACTCCATTGTTAAAAATATCTCTTTTATATTCAATCCCAATCAATAATTTAATGAATGTATTATAATAAAAAGTTTGTTCTAGAAATTCACTACATATGAAATTTGGTTTAAATGGTTTCAGTAGCATCTTCAGGAAAATTCCATTAAGTTCTTAAAAACCCTTTTCTACTTTGTATTTTTTTGGTATGTGTGGCTGAACTAATCTAGCTAAAATAACCATATTTTAAAAGCTGCATATGAGTTTGAAACCATCATTGCCCCTTATGGACTGTGTGGGAGGATGAACGGTTTGACTAATTCTGTACATTTACAAATCAGTGATGATGGAATGAATTATAGATTGATGATCATGTGTTTAAGCAGGACACATTTTATTTAATTCTTTCATCCATTTGTACCAGTTAATTAAATGTGAAGAGTTTTATTATTTTATCTCAAAGTCTTGCCAGCGTGTGGGATGGCAATACAGAGGAAGAATGTTCTTTATAATTGTTCTAAGCACCGAACACTTTTTTGTGCTTAGTTGGGATCTGAAATAATGTGATCCTCATTGCCTCTATCTAAATAAACTTAGAGAGTGAAGCAAAAAAGAGACAAAATCCCACACAAACTAACTAGTGTTTTTAAATGGTTTCTATTAATTCAGTAACATTGACACTCAAAAATAGAAGCATAGGCATTGGTGAGTCCATTTCAATAACTGTTAGAAAAAAGACTAGAAAGATATTTCTGAAAATTTTCCTTTGGTTTATATAAATATAGTGACTTAAATGAAAAAGTGTTTGCAAATCAGATCTATTTAATTTAGTATACTGTAAATGCTTTCAAAGATTTACATGAAAAAATAGATGTTGATACTCATAGTAAGCACTTATGTGATGAGTTTTAGTGTACTCTAACTACATTTTCTTCAAAATATAATTTGTTTATTTTAAAACTCGTTTTAATTTTTATTATAAATTTTTATTTGAAGACAGTCTTCTAAATTTCAGCCTACTAAAATCACTTAATCATTAAATTATTTTTAAATAAAACTAAACAGAGTGAAATAGTCTGTGTAGGAAAATCATATATGAATAATTTTTCAATCATTTATGGAACTTATTCATAGAGTAAATATGCTACAAAATAATTAAATCTTAATTTAAAACTGTAAATTTCGAGACATCAGTGTATAAAGGCTGAAAAATAATAAAGCTGTTCTGAAAGTCATTTTTGATTGAAGTATTTTCTCCAGGATTCATATATAATAGTAAATCAGTATATTTTTTGGAATTTAAGATATATTCAAATGTCATATATGTCACATTTCACTCTAAAACAAAGAAAAGAAAAAATATTTACTTTATTCTTTCCTTTGCTAGCTTTTTTTTGGAATTTAAGATATATTCAAATGTCATATATGTCACATTTCACTCTAAAACAAAGAGAAGAAAAAATATTTACTTTATTCTTTCCTTTGCTAGCTCTGCCTACTGCTGGGTACAATTCTTTGTGTCACCCTTATTCTTCTGTCTTCTAGCATCAGATTATTTAAGTGTTTGATCAGTATTTATATCTATTTTTCACAGAAATTTCTTTTTTGAAATCTTGCTCTCTTAAGAATTGAACCATAACTGCGAATTCCACGCTGATTTCACCTCTAGTCTTGGCCTCATGAGTAGCAGAATTAATAACCTACTTTCAGCCTGTATTTATCCATAATACTTAACCTATTTCAGTTGATTATACCCTTACAGATAAATAAATAATCCATTTGATAGGGAACTTTTGGTTTAGAACTTCAAGTCTGGCATAAAAATTCAAGTAAAACATATATGCAAATCTCTATTCACGTATATTTTTCCAATCTAGCTGTAATTCTGTGCCTATTAACCAGTCTTTCACTATCCCTTCTCACACTCCCCTTTCCTGCCTCTAGTAAACACAGTTCTTCTCTCTCCACAGGATACCTTTGGCTAGAGCTCAGGAATTGCTTTTTTTTTTCTTTGTTCTCAATATAGCCATAGCTAAATACTTCTACTTGACTGAAATGGAATTTGTACATAATTATAAACATGTTTCAGTAAAAATTTATTTCAAAAACAAAAAATGCAGAAAATGTATCATTGCAAAAAATCATTATTTTTCTCACTAAAAGAAAATTTATTATTTCAATATGATTCCATATCATCATTCATGGTTTGCACCTGTTGATGTTTTGCAAAATCTTTGATTTCTAAGATGATTGCTTTGTGTAGTTTTCACTTCAGTTGTTTTAATTTGCATCATCCTCTAAAAAACTACTTGTTTCCTGAACTTGGGTTCTCATTAAAGTCTTGATGGCTGATTGCAGTTGATGTGCACTGTATAATCACAAAGCTTAGTCACAGCTTGGAACAAGTATGGTATCTAGTCTTTCTTAGAAAGTAATTAGGTAAAATCTAACATCTTCATAACCAAGATCACCTTCTTGAAAGAAAAAAGTCTGCTCCACCTGTCCTCAATTTTATTCTCTTATCACATTTTAGCTTTTAAAAAAATCTCTTTCATGAGTCTTCGATATTTTCTCATTTTTATCTATTGTAACTCAGCACCTTCAGTAAGTTCTGCATTTTTTTTTCTTTTTCTTTAGTCATTTTTTTCCTGGAACAATACTTTTGATGGCTTATTACCTGAAAATCTGTTCCTGTTACTTCTCTCTCTCTCTCTCATCTCTATATAAATAAATAGATAATAGATAGGTAGATAGTTAGATATACACAGATATAATTTTCCTACTTATTGATGTTTTATATAAAATCTTTCTGTATAGTGACTCTAAATAATGTTATTTTTTATCCATTGTCTTATCCCATGTAAGATCTGGTTGCTTCTTTAGGAAAGGCCTCTTTAATTCATTTATAAACAGGCAAGCAGTACCTATTATGAGCTTTGTATGTTAACAAGCAATTCAAAAAGTTAACAATGTTGGTTTCCACAGGAAATATTCAAAAAAGGCTGAGTGGACATGGAATGGTTGAGGACATGAACAGACTACTTTAAAGTGTGTTAATGAAAAAAGTATTTCCAACAGGAATTTACGTCCTATTTCACCCAGCATGTGATTTTATGTCATTATTAATATTTTCTAAATGCATTGTTTTCTTAACAATATGTTTAATTAGAAATTCCACATGTTAAGTTGTTAATGTTTTGAAGATGTCTATGACAGTTCAAAGCTATGAATTTTGCCAGGATTTATTTCTAACCCAGATGTATGGGCTTACTTGTGTCTCTGAATGATATAGTGAACTCCTAACCCCCAGTACCTCAGAATGTGATCCTATTTAGAACCAGGGTCATTACGGATGCAATTAGATACTCTAAGACAACATCATTCTGGGACTAGTTGGTTAGGTCGGTTAAAGTGCAGTGCTGATAACACCAAAGTCAAGGGTTCGAGACCCCATATTGGCTAGCCACCAAAGAGAAAAAAATACATATGAGGTCACTCTGGATTAGGGTGGACCCTTAATCCAATATTATTCATGTCCTTATAAGGAGAGGAACAGAGACACAGAAATAGATACACAGGGAGAATATTATGTTATGATGTAGACTGAGGTTAGAGTTATACAGGTTCAAATGAAACAATGCAAAGGACAAATCAGAAAGTAAGCACAAATCATGGAACAGATTCTACTTTAGAACCTTTAGAAAAAGCATTGCTTTATTGGCACCTAATTTCAAAATCATCTCCTCCAGAACTGATTGAGAGGATCGATTTCTGTTGTTTTGAGTCACACATTTTGTGATACTCTGTTATAGGAGCCCTAGGAAACAAACATGCCTGTTAATGATAACATTCCAGCAACATCTTCCTCAGAATTTATGGGGACACAGACCTCCAAAATATTAATAAATTCCTATGTATTACATTTTATCCTGTTTTGCATTCTGCTTTTGTTTTGAGAATACATAAGAATATGTTCTTTGAGTATAATATGTGAACTTCCTTGATGCTCCGTAAGCATCAATATTGAAAACTGCAACTAGAATGTTGAGAACTCAGCCTATGCATATCGACATAGTTGATCAAGCAATGCCCATTAGGTTTTGTTAAGCATTTATTCTAATTGGCCTATGCTAATTTCACATTTGTCACTACATATTTTGAATAGCACTCCTGGAAAAACACCATTAAAACACCTCAAAACTAAAAAACAATACTAGAGAGTTAATCAACCAGAAAATATTCAAGAAAAGATAAGACTTTACAAAAAAAAAAAAAACAAACAAAAGCAATAACTTCAAAAACAATCTTCTGTGGTGGACTTTCAAGTAACGTCAGCCTGACCTGGATCATAACATTAAGTGTGATGTGGTTATGACTGCTGAAAATGCCACTTGCATTTTTATTATGTTTAAATACCTGTAAAATTCTACAAATGTGCATCAGCAGAAATACTCAAATCCTCCACAAAGTTGTTTGTAACATCCACAATTATCAACTACTAAAGAAATTAGCTTAATTTATATCTTGATTAGAGGTAGAAATGAACCATAAAAGAAGTGTCAACTACTAGTTAAAATATTTCCTTATATGAGAGGGATTAAAAAAAAAATTACCTGGTCTGTTTTACTTTGTTAAAACAGGTCACCTTTAGATCTTTTAAATGTATTTAAAATTGTTTGAGATCATTATTAGTTTGGATTTCCTAAAACTGTTCAGAATTATGAGTTTACTCATAGCAATGTAAAGAAGTTTGGATTCTTAATTTAAAATGCCATGGAAATTCTTTTTTGAGTCTTCTCACCCCTGTTAGGTTTCTCATGATTACTGCAGTTAGCTGCATGCTAGATCGACTATCCTGCTGTGGTGTTAATCAGATGAGAGAAGAACCTGCTGGGAGTTGTGGTAATTACACTGGGATAGTTCATCTCTTTTTGAACTCTCTGTAGGTCTTCCTTTTTCCTAACAGCAACTAATTAAAAATGGATGTTAATTATAAAGGTTTAAAATATCCTTTCTTTGTGCATTGTATAATATTTTCTACCAATGAAATAGATAACTTTTTATATTCCTGTAGCTATTTTGTTCAACTCTTTGAAATCTAAAAAAAGAAAATGTTTCAGTATGACTATATTTATACAAGATAAATATTCCTTTAAACAGGGACATAGTTTTCATTCTCATTTTAGACATATTTAGTCCCTAAAGCCTTTTCACTTATTAATAAGTAAACCTTCTATTAAACTTTATGGCTTATATAATTGGCATCCTGCTTACAAAAAATGTGAAGAGTTTATTGAAGCTTTGAAAACCAATCTTTATTTATAGAGGGCTGCTAAACTTCAACTAGTTGATCATTTTGCAAGAATGAAAAATGCAAATAAAATTTGATGTTAATGCATATATACATCTATTGAAGCATTTCATATAAGCCTCTTTTTTCATTGAAATTAAATTCATAAAATACCTGGTATTGCAAATCGATGTGAAGAATATTTATTAATAAAACTATGTCCCTGAAAATAATAAAATCACCTTAAAATCACAAATGAATATGTATGTTGGTCATCTATAATACAGAAAATTGGTACTGAAATTGTGCTGAGATGATGTGAATAGGGACATTATAAAAAATCTTATGTATTTTTATATGCTTAACTTAAATGTAAAGCAGTAATTCTAACAATGGAATTACTATTAGTTCTGTTCCCATACAAATGTATATATTTATTTTTTAACTGCATAGAAAGCATTAAATACACAGGAAACATTCTCTAAAAGAAGAAACACTTCTGACTTACAAGCAGCAGATAAAATTCTAGCAATTATTCCATGAAATCTGGGACAAAGAAGCTAATTGAGTATATTATTATAAAACTCTGGGGGAAGAAACAAGTTCAGCAGAACTGTCAAAGGTTTTGAATATCTCTACCCTTTATAGGATTAATCTCTCTGGAAGCACAATATCTGAAGTAAATCATGAAGGAAGCAGTCACATCTTAAGTGCTAATGCGCCTAAAGAGATTGACATTTTACTGATAACCATACAATCTTTAAGGATTAGATGCTGAAAAAAAGTCATGGTTTCAAATTTAGCCCTCTATCAAATTATTCCAAAACACACTTACACATTTTAAATCAAACAGGTTAAAATATTAACATATTGCTTTAAAAGAAATCTTATTTCACAAATTTTGTATATTTGAATACTGTAAGTGTTGCCAAGTCCTGCATAATTTCTTTGAAATTTGTGGTGTCTAAATCCATATAAGGCTATGACCACCTTTTGTTGATTCTGAGATTCTGTAGTTTTGGTATTCAGAATATATAGTTCAGGTCTGAATGTAGAGTTCATATTTACACTGTAGACATAGTCCCAATAATGAACCATTTTCAANAGAATATTATGTTATGATGTAGACTGAGGTTAGAGTTATACAGGTTCAAATGAAACAATGCAAAGGACAAATCAGAAAGTAAGCACAAATCATGGAACAGATTCTACTTGAGAATATTATGTTATGATGTAGACTGAGGTTAGAGTTATACAGGTTCAAATGAAACAATGCCAAGGACAAATCAGAAAGTAAGCACAAATCATGGAACAGATTCTACTCTAGAACCTTTAGAAAAAGCATTGCTTTATTGGCACCTAATTTCAAAATCATCTCCTCCAGAACTGATTGAGAGGATCGATTTCTGTTGTTTTGAGTCACACATTTTGTGATACTCTGTTATAGGAGCCCTAGGAAACAAACATGCCTGTTAATGATAACATTCCAGCAACATCTTCCTCAGAATTTATGGGGACACAGACCTCCAAAATATTAATAAATTCCTATGTATTACATTTTATCCTGTTTTGCATTCTGCTTTTGTTTTGAGAATACATAAGAATATGTTCTTTGAGTATAATATGTGAACTTCCTTGATGCTCCGTAAGCATCAATATTGAAAACTGCAACTAGAATGTTGAGAACTCAGCCTATGCATATCGACATAGTTGATCAAGCAATGCCCATTAGGTTTTGTTAAGCATTTATTCTAATTGGCCTATGCTAATTTCACATTTGTCACTACATATTTTGAATAGCACTCCTGGAAAAACACCATTAAAACACCTCAAAACTAAAAAACAATACTAGAGAGTTAATCAACCAGAAAATATTCAAGAAAAGATAAGACTTTACAAAAAAAAAAAAAACAAACAAAAGCAATAACTTCAAAAACAATCTTCTGTGGTGGACTTTCAAGTAACGTCAGCCTGACCTGGATCATAACATTAAGTGTGATGTGGTTATGACTGCTGAAAATGCCACTTGCATTTTTATTATGTTTAAATACCTGTAAAATTCTACAAATGTGCATCAGCAGAAATACTCAAATCCTCCACAAAGTTGTTTGTAACATCCACAATTATCAACTACTAAAGAAATTAGCTTAATTTATATCTTGATTAGAGGTAGAAATGAACCATAAAAGAAGTGTCAACTACTAGTTAAAATATTTCCTTATATGAGAGGGATTAAAAAAAAAATTACCTGGTCTGTTTTACTTTGTTAAAACAGGTCACCTTTAGATCTTTTAAATGTATTTAAAATTGTTTGAGATCATTATTAGTTTGGATTTCCTAAAACTGTTCAGAATTATGAGTTTACTCATAGCAATGTAAAGAAGTTTGGATTCTTAATTTAAAATGCCATGGAAATTCTTTTTTGAGTCTTCTCACCCCTGTTAGGTTTCTCATGATTACTGCAGTTAGCTGCATGCTAGATCGACTATCCTGCTGTGGTGTTAATCAGATGAGAGAAGAACCTGCTGGGAGTTGTGGTAATTACACTGGGATAGTTCATCTCTTTTTGAACTCTCTGTAGGTCTTCCTTTTTCCTAACAGCAACTAATTAAAAATGGATGTTAATTATAAAGGTTTAAAATATCCTTTCTTTGTGCATTGTATAATATTTTCTACCAATGAAATAGATAACTTTTTATATTCCTGTAGCTATTTTGTTCAACTCTTTGAAATCTAAAAAAAGAAAATGTTTCAGTATGACTATATTTATACAAGATAAATATTCCTTTAAACAGGGACATAGTTTTCATTCTCATTTTAGACATATTTAGTCCCTAAAGCCTTTTCACTTATTAATAAGTAAACCTTCTATTAAACTTTATGGCTTATATAATTGGCATCCTGCTTACAAAAAATGTGAAGAGTTTATTGAAGCTTTGAAAACCAATCTTTATTTATAGAGGGCTGCTAAACTTCAACTAGTTGATCATTTTGCAAGAATGAAAAATGCAAATAAAATTTGATGTTAATGCATATATACATCTATTGAAGCATTTCATATAAGCCTCTTTTTTCATTGAAATTAAATTCATAAAATACCTGGTATTGCAAATCGATGTGAAGAATATTTATTAATAAAACTATGTCCCTGAAAATAATAAAATCACCTTAAAATCACAAATGAATATGTATGTTGGTCATCTATAATACAGAAAATTGGTACTGAAATTGTGCTGAGATGATGTGAATAGGGACATTATAAAAAATCTTATGTATTTTTATATGCTTAACTTAAATGTAAAGCAGTAATTCTAACAATGGAATTACTATTAGTTCTGTTCCCATACAAATGTATATATTTATTTTTTAACTGCATAGAAAGCATTAAATACACAGGAAACATTCTCTAAAAGAAGAAACACTTCTGACTTACAAGCAGCAGATAAAATTCTAGCAATTATTCCATGAAATCTGGGACAAAGAAGCTAATTGAGTATATTATTATAAAACTCTGGGGGAAGAAACAAGTTCAGCAGAACTGTCAAAGGTTTTGAATATCTCTACCCTTTATAGGATTAATCTCTCTGGAAGCACAATATCTGAAGTAAATCATGAAGGAAGCAGTCACATCTTAAGTGCTAATGCGCCTAAAGAGATTGACATTTTACTGATAACCATACAATCTTTAAGGATTAGATGCTGAAAAAAAGTCATGGTTTCAAATTTAGCCCTCTATCAAATTATTCCAAAACACACTTACACATTTTAAATCAAACAGGTTAAAATATTAACATATTGCTTTAAAAGAAATCTTATTTCACAAATTTTGTATATTTGAATACTGTAAGTGTTGCCAAGTCCTGCATAATTTCTTTGAAATTTGTGGTGTCTAAATCCATATAAGGCTATGACCACCTTTTTTGATTCTGAGATTCTGTAGTTTTGGTATTCAGAATATATAGTTCATCCTGCATAATTTCTTTGAAATTTGTGGTGTCTAAATCCATATAAGGCTATGACCACCTTTTGTTGATTCTGAGATTCTGTAGTTTTGGTATTCAGAATATATAGTTCGGGTCTGAATGTAGAGTTCATATTTACACTGTAGACATAGTCCCAATAATGAACCATTTTCAAGACCTGATCTTCCAATATCCTTGTAGACTACCAGAAATGACAGCCGTAAATTCCATGGTGCAATTAAGAATCCCAGTTTGGTACAGCTTGAAGGGCTCTAATATTGTGTTGTACAGGAGATGCAATATAACATATAAAAGAGTAGAGGAACACAGGAAAAAGTTTTATTTCCGTTATTTAATCATATGACTTTTAAGAAGTTAATTAGTATATTTGAGCTATAATTTTCTCATCTAATAGATTACGGGAATTCAATGATGTAATTAAAGTTAGGAATGCAAATATATTTATGTAATATATAGTAACATTTAGGAACCCTATAAATAGCTCTTATTATTCTGACTTCACCAAATATTTTAGTATTTGATATACTCATGGGAAATTTAAAGGTTCTGTGAAAAAAAATCAGTATGATTTTATTGGAAAATATACTGAAGAAATTATTTGGTAATCTGTGAACCAAACCTATACGGCAAGTTATGATATAACTTGCAAACTTTTCAATATTCAGCAAGCTTTTCTATAGTACCTTTTGATTAACCACATGTTCAATTTCTAATCACCTATATTTTCAAACTTTCAGTTACAAAAATTAAACTCCATTATGCAACTGATACCACTACAAAGTCATTGGTCATATAGAATTACAAAATTATGGGCTATAAATCTTCAAACAATATAAATGAATATTCATAATATTGACAAAACTACTCAATCTGTATTCTGCTCAAATTAATAAGAAATATTGCAGCATTCTGCTAGCAGATAACATAAAAGGTAAAGAAAATTTTGCTAGAAAAAAGGTGTAAATTGAAAGTTATGATGCACAATATGTGTTATAAATACTGGATCTTTCCCAGAAGTTTATACAGTTGATCTTCATTTTTCACAAATTCTGTATTTGTGAATTGTCAATTTATTTTTAGTTGCAAAATCAATAGTTTGGCACTTTTGTGGTCATTTGCAGAAATGCAGAAAAGTGAAAAACTTTGAGTCAACCAACACCCACGTTCCCAGCTGAGGTTGAACAAGGCAACGCTCTGCCTTCTGTATCACACTGTTTGTCTTCCTGGATCACATACAAACTAGTGTCCTCTTTGAGGACTATTTGGTGCCATATTTTTAATAGTTTTGTGCTTTTTGTTGGTGATTTTATTGTTTAAAATGGTCCCAAACATAGTGCAGAAGTGCTATGTAGTATTTAAATACACATAGACTTTGATTTACCTTACAGAGAATATATGTGTTAGATAAGTTTGTTAAGATATGAGTTATAGTGTTGCTGGCTGTGAGTTCAGTGTTACAGTATATATTAAGTAAGATGTCTTCATACAAAAACACACATAAAACAAGGCTACGTATTGTTTGGTTGACAAAATTGTTATGACCAGAGAAACCTAACCCTGTATTTCCCCTAGGGACATTGGTTCAGTATTCACTAATTCAGGGTTTTCAGGTACTATGAGAATGATGATAATCAAGTGTATTTCTGTATCTTGATTATATTTCACTCACAGAAAAATACCAATTTATTGCCTGCTATAAAAAACAGATTAGTTCCATCTATTGAAGTCCTTGGTATTTACTCAAATGAGTTGAAAATGTATGTCTACCCCAAAACCTGCACATGCATGTTTGTAGCAGCTTTATTTATAATTGCCAAAGCTTGGAAACAACAAAGATGCCCCTCAATGGTAAATGGGTAAGAAAATTATGGTACATCCATACAATGGAATATTATTCAGCAATATAAAGAAATGAGCTATCAAACCATGAAAAAAACTACAGAGGAACCTTAAATAAATATTGCTAAGTGATAGAAGTCAACCTGAAGAGGCTGCATACTGCTCATACCATGTCTATACCCAACATAAAAAATTAGTAGTTGAGGGGCCAACAAGAAATAGTCATGTTTCTGAAACCTCAGATACCAGCTCAGGATTTGATACACACATTGTTTTTAAATTAAACCTTAAGGTCTGATTGATGCTTATGAGATTACTAACACTGATATGGAACCTTTCTTGTTTTACCATCTATTTTTAGAAGCAAATTACTTCAAGGAATAGTCTGTGATCGAATACATCCATTGCATTTAGGTTTCTGTTTCTAAAACTCCACTCACTCTTATTAAGTTACCAATGCCCTCTAAATCTTTTCTATTTTAAATTTTATTTCAGCTATTAACAAAACTGCAACTACTTGCATAGTTCAGACCTCCTGCCTTAAAACTCTTTACCTTCTCTCTTCCACAAAACCATTACCTTTGTGTTTTCTCCTATTTCTTTGACTGCTCCATGGCAATAGAAACTTCTTTTCTTTATATACTCTAGATGAACTCATCCAAACCCATTGCTTCAAGGACCACTCACATTCTCCTAATTCTCCCATCTAATAATTATATTTCCACTTTCCTGCAGTACAGACCCAAATTTTGCCAATGTATATAGAATGTACTGTAGTATCCATTATGCCTTCTAAGTTAACACAGCTTACAAGATTAAAATCTGCTCTTTCACTTACAGTCCTTTTCTAGATTAAAGACATTGCTATCACACAGGTTAAAAATTTGGCATGGTCCTAAAATTCACACTCTCACTTGCTGCTCAGTCCCTCAGTCCCATTCTACTGGCTACAGGGTAGAACTTCTTTCCCTTTTCTTCCTATTTCCAGTGCTTTCATTAGACCCTTATGTTTTCTTACCAAAGCTACTGCATTTTAATATGTTCCCAACATTTTTGCTCTCCCCAGTCACTTCCCTCCCTAGTCCCTTTCACACAATTTGCATTGTGAAATTAACATATATAAATCTCCTTCAAATCCCTCAATGTATGACAGTCCATAAAGTACAAGTCATTCCTTAATTTGGAATTCACATCCCTTCCAAATATGGTTCTTACCACCTGCTCTTAACTCCGGGTTTTGTCCTTATTGTAATGAAACAGTTACTCAATTGTTTGCAATTCTCTCTCTATACCATTCTCTTTCCACGGAAGGTTGAGAGGTAGCATGATGTAGAGTAAAGATGTATGACTGAGATTTAGATAAATCTTAGTATGAAGCCTGGCTCTGCATCTTACTTATAACCTGGGCAGAGTCATTTCTCTGCTCTTGAGTTTCCTAATTTGTAAAACGTTATGTACATATGTGACAAGGTAATAATGAGTTATGAACAATTTAAAGTATGAGAAGAGTTTGTTCAGTGAGTTCATTTTTATCTGGACCTTTCACAGACATCTTGTAATTCACTCTTTTATTCATTCAATCACAAATTAGTGAATAACTAGTATGTATCAGACTGCACTAAGAATGGGAAGTGTGCATATTTCTATGAGTGAAACAGCCATATTTTCTTTGATTGTCCTTACACCTTTCTCTCTTCACTTTTCACACTTTTGCTCCAAATGCTTTTGTCACCTTACCTGTCTGAAACTACAATTTCAGACACACTGAGGAATATGACATGCATTTCTCTCCTCCCAAACTTGTGAAAAATTATTCAAATTAGCCTTCGTGCACCTTGCATCCAGATTTATTATGATATTTATTACTTGCTTTCAATTATTTTACTTGTTCTTACTAATAGACAATGAAGTCTTATAGTTCAGAACCTATATCTTATTTCTATAGCTACCCACTAAAGATAGCACATAATAAATAATAAAAAAATCTTATTCTCAGATGTTTTAAAGCATGTATTTACATTTTTCCAGACATATTTTACAAAGCTATTATGACCATATTAAAAATAATGAAGATAAAAATGTATAATAATCACCACTAAAAATTTATCTGAGCACAGGACTTTTCATAAAAAAATAAGATTGAATTGTAACATAGTGTTCATAGTTTATTTGACTAATTAGTAGTTCAGATAATAAATTTCTTAAGTGTTCAGAGAAGGAAAACATCACTGTGGATTACTCCATTTAAGTAAAATTTCCATGGAGAGTTCAACGTTAATGAGAGGAGAGAAAAGGCAAAGACATTCCAGGTGGTAGAAATGAAGTAAGAATTGGAGCAGAGCCAAGGATTTGTGACATATTTTAAAGGAAAAATATTAGATCAATTTCCTAAAGTAAAGAATTCACTTAGAGAAATAGCGAGTGATAAATTCTAAAGAATTCACTTAGAGAAATAGTGAGTGATAAATTCTGAGACATACACAGTAGCTTGCAAGATATTTGAAGGCCAGTACTTTAGTGGGTCTGTATGATTTAGGCAGCAGAGTCAGAGTTAATTCAGGAGGTGGAGGGAGGTTAGGGTACAGCATGGCTTCGGACCACTTGGCTAGCTATGAGGTACTTGACAATTTACCCTCCTGGTGTCTCTAGATCTGGAGAAATAAGTTAAAAGCAATTTGTGATAATCTTATTTGTAAAATAATGAGGGCCAAGACTAGAGGTTTGGTATATTCTTTAGTCTTCTAGTGAATCTAATTTATTCTTTATGTCAAAGTGATTGCAGTATCTCCAGATAAAATATGAGACATTATTCTGAAATGCATAGTTTCCATAATTATATTCTATTTGATTTATTTCCAAAAGATACCTGAAATGAATTGAATTAAAATCTTATAAATTCTAGAAGTAGACATTATTGTTATAATAATTATTGGAGATAAATAATATTTGTGTTCCTTTTTCATTCATTAAATATATGAATTATTATTACACTGTAGAAGAGAGAAAAATGAATGGAATGATTTCTGCTTTCACAGTGTTTACAATCTATTATGAGGCAGTCAAATTTATCAATATAATATGAAAAGTAATGAGTGGTGTATTTGTAAGGGTTTATAAAACACAAAAAGTCTCATGGGAGTGCAATTCTGACAGAAATAATCAAGGCAAATGCTATTGGAAGGGCTGCATATAGGTTCCCTTTGAAGTAGGTGTGGAACTTTGAGCTATAGATATGGGCAAGGAAGGGCACTGAGGGTAAGTGTGCTTAATAAGTAGAGACAGAGAAAAAAGTGTGTACGTTTGGAAATTTGGAAATTGGCAGGAAGTGCACTGTGGTCTGAACAACAGAAGAAAGAAAAAGTATCCTGAGAAACAAAGGTATGATTGATTATGATCATGTCAGTGGGGTATGTGCCGTCTCGTGAATGTGTGTGTGTGTGTGTGTACATACTTGTATGCTTGAGGAGTGAGGGGTTACATAAGGTTATTTTGGAGGAAATAGAAGAAGAAAAAAAGAAGAGACTAGGAACTTTGTGCTGGGGCCAGATCACAGGCATAGAAAGGAGTTTAGAATCTGATGTGGACCAAGATTTCATTGCTTAACAAAAATTTTGTCAGGCTCTCAAAACTTCTCCTAAATCCAGCTACAAATTTGCTTATAAAATCCAGGTTTAGCAAAAACCCTGCTGAGTCAGTTTAGCCAACCCCCCACACTCAATATCTGATCCGGTTTCTCATCCTACACCATCCCCCGGATGATGTCTGATCACTGTTGCCTGTCTTTAGCCAGAATCCTGTTAGATTGGCTTTGCTGGATTCACCTTTACATAATCCTGATGGTTTCTCCTAGTAAGTTTTCATCCACTGACCCTGGCCCTGTTCCTTGGCTAAAAATGCCCAATTGCACACACCGTATCTCCTTTGCCCAGTTGGAATTGAGTACAATCTCTCTTCCCACTGCAAAATCTCATTGCAGTGGTTCCTGTACCTACTATGATGGGCCTAAATAAAGGCTTCCTTATTGTGCTTTACCAAGCATTACTGAATAATTTTTTTCTTTAAAAATATAGGCATCAAGGAATCATGAGATTTGTGAGCAGAAGGATGACATGGTTTATTAGATGTTTGTTTTGGGTAAATATCTCTGACAGTAAAACATAAAATAGTTTGGAAATGGGAGGTTGTTAAAAAAGAAATGGAGACCACTCAGAATATTTCTGCAATAGTCCAAATAAGATGTAAAAGAGTTATAAAGCTCTTCCTTCCATAAACACAAGGTAAGAATGTGTAGGGAAAAAAACAAAACAAAACTGAATTCTAATAAGTAAAATTTATTTGTAGTTGAGAGATTGGACTCAACTCTAAAAGAGCAGAGGACATACAAATGTCATACAATCAACAAATACTGTAATATATATTTAGGCACAACTGATATTTATAATAGCACACAATTTTTCAGGCACTGGGCAAAAACTTAATATTATATACAAAACAACCATAAAAAAGAGACATATTCTTTTTTTGACAAAGAGAACATTTTAGAAACAATTACTGTAAAATGAGTGTATTAAAAAAACATTCACTAACAAATCAGTACAAAATTTGAATTTCTAATGTTTATAAAACATAG
>NW_007740662.1:10639-29030 GCF_000696425.1 Galeopterus variegatus | reverse complement strand
CACTTCTCAGGGTCGCGCTGTCTCCTGGCACAGCCGCTCCAGACCCGTCGCCATCTTAAAACCTTCCCTCAATTTTAAACAGAATGCAGGTAACACTGTTATTGTAGAAAACATATCAAGAAAGATGCCAGGGGAACATGTGCCAGCCTTTGTGGATGTCTCCTGTAGGCTCCCTACCCTGGTGAGGCCCTGGGTGTGTGCTCGCCCTTCTTTTTCTAATTTTTATGAGTTTTGTTCTGTTTACTTTCACTTCGGTGTCTTCTTGGCATCCATTCAATTCATTTCAACATAGCCAAGTGATTCACATGCCATCCAGAGTGTACAGACCAAAGTGCTTTCAGAGAAATCCAGTGGGGAAAGATTATCCATATGGTCACCTTTCCATTTGAAGGTCACCACTCCGTTCCTACTGTGAATTCAGATTTTGTACTGTGGCAGTTAGTGAGGTTGAGAAGGAACCAGAACAGAATGAGCTGTGGCCTTTTTGGCAGTATTCAGTGTTGGAAAAACAATATCTATATTTGTTGAGATTTTGGGTTGAAGATGCAGCAGAACTGAACGATCAAGGAGTCAAGGAAACCCAGAGAGAATGCTATCAAACTGGGGCTCCAGGGGAAAGACTCAGGCAAGGCCTATCTGTCTCCATGGGTGGTACAAAGGGAGAAATCTAATGACATCCCTGTGATTGCTTTCCTTCAAGTCTTTATTTAGGGAAACACCAACATGGTTAAAAGGAAGACAAAGTGAAAAAAAAGAAAACGTCTTATTAGTAATAATGACCATTGTTTCCTAGGGAATGCTCATAATGCTCAACTTTTTAATGATTTGTTTTTATCCCTGATTTTTTTTTCTATACTCAGATGGTTTTAGACTATTTTCCACTTTGGGTGGCAGAATTTCATGAGAATTTTGGCAAAAAAAGAATGCATTCAGGAAGGAGAAGGAAGCAAACATTTTTTGAAAAATATTACAACAGTGAAGGAACTAGTAAGAGTGTCATATAAGGAATCACTGAGCTTATAGAAGAAATTTAGCTGACAGAAGACTATAAGGGATCATGGTGGTAGTTCCATATAGAAGAAAAAAAAGTCATATCTTATGTAACCCCTCAGGAGAGAACTAAGCCAAGATTCAGCATAATAGAAAGAATATTTTAGTTTATTTAATTTTAAGGAAAAACAATTGAGTTGTCTAGCATCAGAACATGCTACATAAATAAGAAGTGAGCTTTCAACACTGGCAATATTTTAATAGAGACCTGCTGACTCCTTGTCAGAGATGTTGCTAAAGGAATGTCTGCTTGGAATCATAATTGAACGATATTTCCAACTAAAAAGTTCTATGATTCTCTAAGTAAAAATCAACACTAGCAATTATGATTAAAGTTTTTTAAAATAAAAAAAGCTGAAAGTAAATCATCAAATTTACACAAAGCTGCCTTTAAAGTAAAATTACCCATTTATTTGTCCACTTATCAAACAACTCTTTGAGCACCTAGAATATGCCTATGCACTGTAAGGTGCTATAGTACAGTGAGGGAAAGGACATGCTCCTCACGGCACCTGCATTCTTGTGGATTATTACACAATATGCACTTTTACAAATATACATAAGGTAAATTCAGACAGTAACAAATTCTACAAAGAAAATAAAATAGAGTAACAGAACAGAGAGTGGAGGGGGCAGCTACTTTAGCCAGAGTGGACAGGATGGTCCACCCTTAGAGTATATCATTGAGCTTAAGACCTGCATGAATAGAAAAAACTGTCCATGCTAAGATTTGGGGGAAGAGAGGTTCAAGCAAAGGAAAGAGCAAGTGAAAGTGTTCCTGAGGCAGAAAGGATCTTGATCCAGAAAGAGAAAGAGATGGAGTCGAAGGGAAGGATCCAGGTCACGTAGAACTGTGTAGATCATGGAAAGACACTTGAATTCTACTCCTATTGCAGTGGAGAGCCACCAGAAAGTGACAGCAGGAGAGTGATGAGGCCTTGTTTACTTTGTAAAATTATTCTGGCTATTGTGTAAAATCTGGCTGTCAGGAGTCAAGGGTGGAAGCAGGAGGGCTAGTTAGGAATCTGTCACAGTGGTCTAAGTGAGAGCTAATGAGGGGCCGGCAGGTAGCAAAATTCTAACAGCATATTGACTATTCTTTAGACCTGTAGATGCACCACCAGTCTGAATGTTGCTCGAGGTATAAATGATTGAACAGTGTACATGTATGTGTGTATACAAATATATGTACACCTTGAGGAGAGTACACATAGGATTTTTTAGAACAGGAGTTAACTAGAAAGCAACTTTTGATATCCAAGTATGCATCAAATTCAAAGAGAATTTGGGCCGGCCCCGTGGTGCACTTGGGAGAGTGTGGCGCTGGGAGCGCAGGGACGCTCCTGCTGCGGGTTCGGATCCTATACAGGACTGGCCGGTGCGCTCACTGGCTGAGCGCGGTGCAGGCGACAGCACACCAAAGGTTGTGATCCCCTTACCAGTCACAAAAAAGACAAAAAAAAAAAAAATTCAAAGAGAATTTAACAAAAAACTGGAAAACATACAAGTTTTCATTTTATTTGCCTCAAAAATATTCTCCCAACTGGTTTTCCAAAGGAAAATCAAAAATTTATTTTGTCCAGTTACATCATTAGATCGAAATGATAATAAAATTGGTACTTGTGACACCTGCTGGGATGGACTTCCTTCTCCAGCTGTGAGAGAACAACATGGAACAAGCCACAGACTGAATCCGGTGACCTTCTCATGGCCTGCCACAGAGCCATGACGAATAATTAATGTGACAAGTGAGAGGCTCTTTCAGGTTTATCAAACAGAGGAGAAATAAGAAGCTAACTTACAAGTGCTCACTTTTGTTGTTTTGTATTTTACTTTGGGGGAAATATGAGGTTGTTTGGAAACTGCAGGTGATATGACCCATTCGAACCAGGATATAAACATTGGTTTTATGTACAAATGGATAAAACATCAATCACTTGGCTGTAGGTGGAAAATCTTTGCTTAAGTCATCAACACTCCCAAGTGTAATCCTACCTGTGTTAAGCAAGGGGATTTCTGTTTTTCTACAGTGATCTGATATTGAGAAATAACACGAGCAGATAAGCTTTCTAACAGCACTAGAAACCCCTGTCATTTCTCACAAATGAGAACCAGTGAGCTGGACTCTGGCTCGTGGTCAGTGTGTGTGATGACCAAGGGAAGTACGTGGAGGCACCAGGATCACTCAGAGAGCTGATCAAGAAAGCAGAGCAGTTCAAACAAACAAGGGGTTGGGGGGTCGGAAATGAAACCAGTGACATAAAGAGACTAGCTAGCTCCCAAATTTTCAAAGCTATTTCCTTGCATATTTTTCAATTCGTTTAAATTTGACAGCTAACTCAGGAGAGCTGTCATTCCTAAAGACTCTTTGCTCATGCAGATCACACCCAGAGTGGTCCTGACCATTGTGTGGAAAACTCAGTCACTCCCATTTCCATTACTAAACTTCAAGAAGGACTGTTATTATTTAATGTCTATTGTATGGTTTAGGCCTGGGACCTATTCAAAATACACCTCCCGTCCTTCTCTTTCTTCCCACCCTGGTGGCACCAAAGCATCAAGGTGGCTCCACCCACTCTTTTCCTGTCCACATTTCTCACCTTCTTCCAACAAACAGTTGGAAATTCCAGTCAGTAGCAAGGATGGTAGTTACAGCCACATAGGGGAAAGCTACTGCACTTAGAGACATTCACCTTCACTGTGGCTAATTCCTATGTGGTCATTATCAGTGTTTGGGAAAGAGATTTGTCACTGGAGTAACATCTGTGTCCACATACACATGCCTATGTGTGTGCATGTTTAGACAAATCTAATATGTTCTGAAACAACAATTGGGATGAAATAGCCACAAATCGGTGATGTCTATCAACATATTTATCTCTTAAACAGAGTTTATAATCCAATCCAATTATAAATTTATAAACAATAATCATAGTATAGCATTGCAGTGTGGTGGTGAAGAGCAGCCTTTAGACCCACACTGCCTGGATTCACACCTCACTTCACTACCAACTTGCTGTGTGACCCTGAGTAAGCCTGTTAAACTCTCTGTGCCTCAGTTTCCTCATTTGGGGTGACACTATTACTTACTCACAAGTTTTTTTGTGAAGAGCAAATGAGTTAACAAATGAAGAATGCTTAGAACAGTTCATAGTACATAGTAACTGCTATGTGTTTGCTATCATCTTTACCAGCATCGGCATCACTGATGTCATCATCATTAACATATGACTTTCCAAAGTCAGGAAACAAACTATAAAATGTTATCCCCATATTAGTTATTTATTACAACAGAGAAATATTCATCTTCAAAGATTTCTCTTCATTCAATTCGGTTAAAAACCATTTATTTCGTCAGTGTTTTCTGAGTGCTTATTATGTGCTAGGCACTGTTTAATGTACTAGGTGCTAGAGACCATCATAAGCAAGACAGACAAGGTCTCTGGTCTCATGAGCTTATATTCAAGTGAGTTGGACATTATGTGTTGTTCATCTGTACCATGAACCATTTCAAAGAAGGTTCAAACAAGAGTAAGTTTTAAAAAATGAAAAAAACAAAACAGTTTTCTCTGTTCACAGGCAAGAGATTAATATGTTAACGTCCTTTAGATCTACATCTTGATTACATCATCCCTATGTAAATATATCACTTCTGTTTTATGAGCCACCAGAAGATTTTCTATTGATTTTCCTCTGATTGCTTGGTCTGCTTTCTTTATAAGGTGCCTGGTCATAAGGAGAGATCACACACAAGCTCCTTCACCCTTGATAGTAGCATATTTGGCTATGAAAGACAAGGGACTATGAACAGTATGAGTAAACCCTGAAAAAGAAACTAAAAACATTCATCAGTAGATTATTTTCAAACTCAAATAGAAGAAAATGCCAAATCAAGCTTCATTATAATTTCACCTTCACTAAGCAATCTCAGCTCGAACTACACCCAGAGCAGGATGACCTCAGCAAAGAGATTTAACACCCACTTGCATGTTGCATGGGTTTGGGAAATCATGATATTAAATCTCAGAAGAAGTTTGGACACATATCTGAAGTCCAGTGGTCTGTGTTCTAATCTTGTGTGATCTACAGGCAGGTCATCAAACTTCACAGGACTTTAGTTTCCTCTTCTGTAAAATGGGATGAGTTCCTACCTTGTTTACCTCACACATAAGAACCAAATGAGATAGCAGTATAGAAAACAGAGCATGGTACCATAAGTAGTGGTCTTTATGGTGGGCATGGACCATGTAGAGATGATCTTCAGAGGACCATATCAGTCAGGGTTCAGCCAGAGAAGCAGAACCAGTAGGGATTTGTTCCAGGGAACTGGCCTTCTGGAAGCTGGATAAGGAGTCTCTGCACAGCTGTTGCCCCCACATCCTGATGCTGAGCTTCACATCCATAGGCAATCAGGAAGAGAAGATGGATGTAAAGGATATCAAGGGCAGGATGGAAGCCATAAACACAAGCTGGACTGATCTTGGTGACAGACAAAAGTCAAGGCCCTTTGTCACAGAACTATGCACATCTGGCCTTGGTGTCAGAGAAACAGAATGAGAATCTGGGGGAGATAGATTAGCTATTGGACCAGATGTTGCTTCACATGAGCCCAACATGACTCAGTAGGTCAGCAACAACATCTTAGTTTCAAGATGGCTGCTGCTCCCCTGCTGTCCTCAAATCTTCCATGAATTTTCTTTGAGGTTCCTCCGTCACCAGAAACATACAAGAAAATGAATTCTGGGAAACACATTTTAGCCTAGCCAAGTTGATACACTACAAAGCTATCACAAAACCCTTGATGAGGACTGAGAAATTGACAATCTTCTCATCCTTGCCCAGGCAAATGTCATTAACTGCTGAAGCATTGGCAGATGTCTACTGCAGTGGTTAAGAGCAAGAGCTTTGGCATCTTTCTGACCCAAGTTTGAATCCAAGTTTACCACTTTCTCATTTAGGAATGTTGAACAAGCTATTTAACTCTCTGTGCCTCAGTTTCCTTATCTCTGAAATCCCTGTCTTATCAATCAGATCAAAGATTAGGTAGGTAATGCATGCAAAATGCTAGTACAGTGCCTATTATGTAGTCAGTGCTCAATAAATGATAACTGTTTTTATTGTAATGGTCATTTGCCATGAACTCTTAAGAGCTAAGCACATTAGAGTCAAATGTCTGAAGAGATTCCCAGAGATCTCTTTTCCCTATTCAGCCTTAAGTGTATGCTTAAGGGGAGTGCAAAGAAAGTGTTCAAAGAACATTCTTGAGGCAAATAAGAATGGAACCAATTTACATATCAAGTCATAGAGGCTGACTGTTTTCATATTTTCCCAGCTGCCAGAGATATTTGCTGAAAGAACACTGGTATTTTGAAGCATTATGCTTCCAAGTTGACTCACACAGTGGGTTCCTCAGAAAAAGCATTTTATAGGCAAACCAAATTATGTTGGACAATATATGCCAAGAAACAGAGTTATGAGTATGGACTCCAGGGACAGACTGCCTGGGTTCAAATCCTGGCTCCACTATTTATTGGGCTTAAGTAAGTTATGTAAACTCTGTCTCATTTTCTACATCTGTAAAATGGAAATAATACTAGCGTATATGTCATAGAGTCACTGTGAAGACTAATGAGTTTAAGTACGCAAAATGCTTAAAATAGTAAGCACAGCCATAGTCATGTAAGCACTTCCTGTCATTGTCACTGCCATTGTCAGTGTTATTGTCATCATCCCCAGATCTCTCATCTTCTTTCAGCCAGGAAATCAGCACCTACAAACTCAGGTCCATCCACATCCAGCAGGTCACATAAAAGCAAGCAAAGAGAAATTAATCTTCACCCAAGAACCAGCACTCGGCTCCTTTTGCCTGGACAGCCTCCTCTGGACTTGACTCCTCACCTGCCCAAACCTCAGGGTCAGTCGGTCCTTCATATATACTGCATTTCAGGACCATCTTCCTGGTCAGTTGTGGCCAGCTCCCACTCATGCTCCAGACTAACAGCCCATTAGAAAGGACTTGTATGACACCTTTGTGCCTAAAAATAATTGGTGAAATAGTTTTCTACGACTTGTTTTAACAAATCAAAATAATGGACTATTTCAGAGTCTCATTGTCCTAAAGAGGATGTAGTTTTTTAGGCTCTTTGCTCGCCCACTGGAAAGCATCAGATGACTGCATCTGAGCCCACCCTGTTGCTCCATAAAGCAAGGCCATGGCTGTTCTCAAATGTTTGCTTTTCCACACTGCACCTGCACATCACCACAATAACACAGCTTAACAGAGTTTAAATAGAGATGTGTCTAATTCAGAACACAGAAGCTTAAGGAAAGATTTCTGTTTTTAAAAGAGATTCCTATAAACGATTTAGCAAATTTGAGCATATAACCTGTCCAAAGTGCTAGAACACTTTGCTTCCAGTAGCCAATTTTGCAGGCAAAGCTGTGGTTTTCTTGTTCCTTCTGTGAGCTGTGGCTGCCATTCCTTACAGCCCAGCCCTCAGTGATGCACAAACCAGGGATGTATTTCTCATTTGTGCATAAAAGTGGTTTCCTTGAATTATGAGCCCCAAAGTTCCAAGATGCTTGCAGTCTGGGTGGCCACACAGGTATAAGTGCATAAAAATCTGTTCTTAGCATGGCTCAAGGAGTAAACTACTAACTTCAAACAACACATCTCTCTGGGAACATGCTAACAGCACTCCGTCAGGGAGAGGCATATTTGTGGTCATAATGTACTACAGCAGTGGTGCAAGGAGACACTCACCAAGAGAAATTAGAACACCAAAGAGTAAAGTAAGCCCAGCTCCTTATTGGAAAGGATCCTTTAGCTCGCCTCCCCCTGCCACCCCAACCTCCACTGAAACCTCTTAGCTCCTCGGAATTCAACAGAAATGCAGAAAGAGAGGTTGTGTCTGTGAACCCATTCACAAGCCCAACGGTAACAGAAGCAAAAATCTTGACTTTCAGGAAGATTAAAAACTAAGCATGTAAAAAATTTTTTAAAAAGAACCTCCTAATTTTTCATTAATTATACAAAATAAAGACTTGTCTAGAGGAGAAAGATCTCATCCTTTTCAGACCTGGAGAAGGAGGACACCCACTGGTCACGCGTGGTCCTTGAGCTGTGTGTGTTTATCAGGACGTGAGTCTGGGGAAGGGGAGCCGGCAAGCAAGCAACAAGCTACAAGGAACGACAGCCCATAGCAGGCCCTGCACCCCTCCCAGGGACTGAGGGCCACTGTCACCAGATGCTTCGCCTCTGCTCTGCTGAGAGGAGACATTTAACCACCTGGAATAAATGCAAGTTCTTCAAACTCAGGACTTCAATCTTCTCTTCTGAACAGATCTTGGGGCCCCAGAAACTTGTTCTTCTGAAAGCCAAGAGAACTCATAAAAGATTATTTGCCTGGAAAACTTAACTCCAGTTGGAAGTGCCCAGCTTCTTATGCTCCTTTTTCCTCCTATGCACCTAGGAATAGAATTATTTTTTATTATAAAGTACATATTTACCTATTAGAACAAAACTGCCAAACTGAGCAATGTCATGATAAGCTATTATAAATACATGAATTTGATTCTGTTTGGTCATACGTGCACTGGAACTAAAATTATCTACAGATGTATGTCTGACTATAGAATAGATCCACCCCTAAAGAGTTGCCAGGAAATATGTGAAAATAGAAATGTGCCTTTAGAGTGCTGGGGAACTCCATGTTTCTAAGAGCCCTGAGATGAATTATTTAGTAGAGAAACAAAGTGTGTTATGAAGGGAGGACCTAACACGTGAAGAAAATGAAAGAAATGTAAGACACAATCTTTGCCCTCAATCAGATTTCTATTCAGGGAATTGTTTCCAGAATTTACATTTTCATTTACTGAATTTTCCTAAAATGAAGCCACCTGTACAATGTACAGCATCGCCCCTTCTGTCAGGGAAGCAGCCTGTGATAAGGCCCTCTGGTCAGATAATATCTCTCCCTCATATCTGGGACCATTCTGAACTTCCTAGGTATCTTGGGCCATCCAAGCTGCAAAGAAAATTGACTAGGATTGAGCAACCTCTAATGAAAGCTGAGCAGCCGCTCCTCCTCCTCTGTCCATTGCCTTCTCATGCCATTCTGCCTCTGTTCACTCGTCACAGGTTCACAGGCGTCTGGAGACACACAAGCTCACACAGTTTCCAAATTTCCAGTGTCTTGGCCTACACTTCTTGGTTACCTCAGGCCTTCCACAATGATTGAAGCACCACCAGCCCATTCTCCAGGCCCTCACTGAGTTCCTCCTTCCTCCTTAAGTTCCCCAGTCAGAGGAGAATCAGAGGTAAGACAGGAAGCCCCTCAAATTACACAGTGTCAGTAGCCCTAGTCCATCTATGTCTACATCCTGCTCTATCCTGAACAAAATGGGAGCAAACTCATGGCGGCATAGCTGTAGAGATTCTCCACTCGGTTGCTTCCGTTGTAGCTGAGAATATACCCAGATGGCTAAGAGGACCCTGGTCGTCTCCTAAACCTAGCTTCAACGACAAAGGTTGTTTAATGGCAGTGAGTGAGTCAGGACTAATGCTGTACTCTCAGAACCCAGGGAAAGTCAGAGCACCTCAGGTATCACTCTACAAACAACTGAATGATTCTAATGCAACATGTCTAGCTCTTCACTTGGGGCATTTGCCCATCTCTTCCTCAACACACCCCTTCCCATGGCTTCTGTGATGCCGTGCTGTCCTGGTTTTATCTTTGTCTCTATTAACAACAACAATAACAATTTGTACTCACTGAGTGCTTCCTCTGTATCAGATGTAGTGTAAGTACATTTCCATGTATTACCTCAAGCCCTAAGCCAGGCTTCTCCCTTTATCCTCCTTCCTCATCCTCTGCCATGGATTCAGAAACCATCTATAAGCTAATCATTCCCCCAAATGCTGTCTCCAGCCTGAACCTCTTTCTTGCCTTCCAGACCTACTGTCTGACTGCTGAGTTGGCAACTCTTCTTGACTATTTTTGAGGCATCTGAAAGTGAACTCTTCATCTTTCCTCATACGGCAGCCTCTTCTCCAGCATTCCCCAGCTGGGTAAATGGCACTAAAATGACAGGAATACAGGCATCGTTCTTGACACGTGCCGTCCCTCGACTCTCACGTGCAGCCCGTCACCAACCCTGTCAATACTCTCTCCACATATGCACGAAACCAGCCACTTCCCCTCATCCCACTGCCACCTCTCTCATCTGAAACAATGCCACCACCTTGTTACAAGCCTTTCTACCATCATTCTTGACCAATGCCAACTTGTTCTCACAAAGCAGTCAGAATGATCTTTTCAAAATAAAATGGTTTCTTGCCTACTGAAAACCCTTCCTGTGGCTTCTCATGGCATTTAGGATAAAATCAAGAATCTTCTTGTAGCCTCTGCCCACAACCCCAGTTTCATCTCTTACCAGCCTTCTCTCCCTCCCTCTGCTTTAGCCACCATTACTCATTTCTGCAAACACTCCAAGGTCATCCCTAGCTCAGAACTCCCACAAGCTGCTCTCTTTGCCCTTTTAATGTTCGCTTGGGTCTCTAGTCTAGACCCTTTATGAGGGAGGGACTGTGTCTACTAAGTGAACACCACACCCACAGAGCTAGCATAATACCTAGCATATAGGTGTTTACTAAGAATTTGCTGAAAATATGAATAAAAATATTCAAAAAATATCTTTTGAAGGTCTGTTACGTGCCATGTGTGGTGACAGACATGTGGACTTCCCCATAGGACAGCTGGCAATATGGCAGCTGGATTCCCTAAGAGCAAGCAAATAAGAAACCAAAGGAAGGTAAGCAAGACAGAAGCCATCTTTTTGGAAACTAATCTCAAAAGTGTCAACCCATTTTGCCTTACTATTCATTAAAAGTAAGTCACTAGGTCTAGCCCACCCTCAAGCATGAATACCAGGAGGCAGGGATCATCACGAACCATCTTAGAGGCTTCCTACCAGAGTGGCCACCGCTCCATGTCAATATACATAAATGTAGCACTTCACTGTTAAAGGTATATAGTATTCCAAGGTAGAATTGAAATAATTTGTTATTTGAACAATTCCCTGTTGTTGGATATTTACAATATTTATAATTTCACACTAATTTTTCAGTAAACATCCTTGAACATATACATTTTTACACAAAAGCAATTATTTCTGGAGGATCAATTTTCAGAATTGAAATTGCTGGGCCTAAGGAGCTACAAAATTTAATTATTCATATATGTTGCCAAATCACCTTCCAAAAATGTTGTACCAATTTACTTCTCAACAATATCTGGCTAATATTTAAATACTAAGTATTAAAATGTTTTATTATTACACTTCACCACATAGGAAATATTGGGATTGTGCCACTTTTTTCCTATGGCCTCTTCCCCAGTGTTGCCATCACTAACTCCCCAATCAGGTATTTGATGATCTTAAGATGAGAACTCTATAATGCATATTTTACTTAATTCCTCCTCCTTGCACAGCTTTTCTTCTTCAGCAGAAAGATGTTGGTAAAGACATATTAGCTAGGATAGACTAGGTAATGCCACAGTGACAAACCAAAATAGAAAATCTCAATGGCTTACTCCTGAAATTTTATTTCTTGCTCACACAAAGTCCATTTTAAGTTTTGTTTTTTTTAAAGATGACCGGTAAGGGGATCTTAACCCTTGACTTGGTGTTGTCAGCACCACGCTCAGCCAGTGAGCGAACCAGCCATCCCCATGTGGGATCCGAACCCGGGGCCTTGGTGCTATCAGCACCGCACTCTACCGAGTGAGCCACGGGCCAGCCCCATTTTAAGTTTTGAAGGGCTATCCAGGACACTGTTTCTTCCTGTGGTGATTCAGGGATTCCACCTGCTTCTTCATATCAACATGTGGTCTCCTAGGTTGGAGTAGGGGAGGAAGAGAGACCTAAAGGGTTACGTAAGAGCCTTGAGCTACCTCAGCCAGGAAGTGACATACGTCATTTCACTCAAAGTATATTGACCAGAGCTACTCACAGAGCCCCACCCATGGATTTTAGTGACCATTCCATTTTTAATCACATTTTTAACTTTACTAAGCATTGAATAATTAATATCATTAAAATGTAATATCAATGCATTTTAATAATTGATACTTGTAGACACGTGACATGGTGATAAATATATAATATTGGTAGATAATTTATTTAATAATTATTAAATTATATCTCTATCACAAAACACAGAAGGTGAAAACATACTTTTATAGATAACGAGGCCTCTTTCAATGGGCCCAGACATTTGTCAGCAAATCTGTGGCCTTGCCCTGACTTTGGTCTTCTTGGCAAAGTAGTATAATAATATAAAAATAAGATGGTATGTCTCTGGCCTCGCCTTGCTTCATACAGACAGACATGTGCCACTTTGCTCCACATGTTGAGATGGCCATTGCCAGATGACGTATTTTTTAAGTGGACACAACTTGGCACTGGACTTTTCCACCTCTCCTGTTTCTAATCATCCATTGCCTGAGCATGTCAGGGTCAGGCTTAAAGACTTGCTAGAACTGGATTCAAAATTTACGAGAACGAGATGTAACCAGGCCTCTCCCAGAGGTTTCAGAAGAACAGCTGGAGTCTGGCCCTTTGCATCATGACAAGAACTATTAAAAACTAAAGCAGTTTTTGTTTGTTTGTTTGTTTGTTTTAAGATGAGTGTAGAAAAGGAAAAAGCAATCCAAAGGACTATCAAAGGCATCCTCACAGGGGCACCTTTAAAGCAAAAGATTCTAACAGCTCTGTCTCTCTCCCTCACTCTCATTTCTTTGTAAACTAGAAGCAAAAATTATTAGGTTTGAAATGTGGATTTTCCCCCTTGACCCATTCCTGAATGGAGTTGAATCATTCCCACTCAAAGCAGTGAGGGGCTGTTTTGTTGTCCAGGCCCCACCCTGTGCTGATGTAATGCAGCACGGCTGTGTTTTTCTGATGAGCATGCTAGGGAGGGTCCTCACCAGGAAGAGGGAAGCTGTTCTCCAGCGCTCCTGGAATGGCAGGGAGAGCAAAGAGGCCCAGGAGCCCAGATGCCTGTCCTGGAAATTTCACCCTGTTCCTCCTTCCCCTAATCCACCACAACTGTCCCCTGCCCCCACCCTCTCCCTCCAAGACCATCCTTCCCTGAGAGCTCACTACTTATCATCAGAGTCCCTTTAAACTACAGTCACACCTTCCCTCCTGTGCAGCACTAGACAATGATGTCTGCCAGCCTAGGTGTCCCTGCAAACTCCCAGTGCCCCGGTTCACATCCAAAGAAAGAGGACGCAGCTCCAGGCTCTGAAACAGACAAGCCGAGATCTTCTTACGGCTTCTCTAATGTATCCCTGCCGCCTTCTTGAAGGACTGTTTATTTTTAACTGCTTGATTTTCTTTTAATTATAAATTTATACTCGTGAACATGTGAGAAACACCAGGACAGAAAGCAAGTTTTAAATAAAATTAAAAACATAAACATTCAGTTTCCTCCACCCCATCACACACTCGCACATACAAATTCCCCTCACTCCTGATTCACCTCTTTAATGCCTTTACTTTTCCTATTGGTTTCCATTGTTGCCTGCTATTTGAGAATTGCTTTAATTTGAAGAATTAAGTATACGGTTTCTTTAAAAAAAATGTGAGAATGATCTATACAAAAACTTTTTGCATGCATTTCTTAATGGATGCTCTCCAGAGCACTTCATATAAACTGTAAACAAACTTACTCTTTTAAAGTAATTTTACTGTCTTTCACATGAAAGCAACTTTAGTAAGAAACCTTTACTAAAGACAGTCTATTTCTAATGGAATAGTGGAACCTGCACACAATCCTTGAATTTAAAGAAAATTGTTGGATGAGTAACTGCCAAGACCAGAGCCAATAATGGGGACACTTGGCCATCCCAAGTCCTTCTGCTTCTTATTCTGCTCCCCCTCTCTTTACCTCCCTCATTCCCTTCCTCTGACTTTACTCTCCTGTGCTCGCTCTTTCTCTCTTATTTTCTCTCCCTCCTTTGTCCCTCATGCCTACAAGTGGCAGCCATTGGCAAGACTTACCTTCCATGTGACAACCAAATATGAAACTTGTCCTCCCTAAAGTAATTGAGGTTTCATAAAACTAAATATCTTCATTAATCAAACATTTATTGAGGTCTACTATATACCATGAGGGGTATTTGGTATTGCAAGATAAGTGGTATTAAAGCACCTATGGCTGGTGGGGGAGACAGACACACATGGTTATAGATCAATTCAATTCGGTGGTATGGGGAGAATGACAAAGACAGTATATCAGTCAGGGTCTGGTCGGGAAACAGAAGCCAATCATGTACTGCAAGTATAATGGATTGCATATAAAATTAGGGGACCACAAGCCTGTTGGGAGAGCAGACACCAGGAAAACTGCTATGGGAGAGACTGACCATGAAGATTTCACCCTGAGCACTGGAGTGCGGCTGAAGGAACTGGGGCTCTCCAGGGAGGCTACAGAGGGGGAGCCTGCAGAGAAGTGTGTGAAGCACGCACACCACACAGCACGAGCTCGTGTCTGGAAGACTGCTGTGTTTGGCCCCATTCCCACTGAGAACAGTGAGCTTGGCTTCACGTCCACTCCCAAATCTCACATGAGCTCCTCTCAGTTAAATCTGGAGCTATAGAGGGGAGGCCATTCTAGGAAATGTAGTTTCCAGCCTTAGGAGTTGAGAGGCAGGGGGTTACTGATTACAGAAAATCCGCAATAGACTGAGCAAATGTGCTATGGAGCACAGAGAAAGGCCATCTAGCCCTGATGAGAGCAGAAGAAGGAGGAGGCTGAAAGCTTCCTGGAGAAGAAGGCCTTAAACAGGTCTCAAAGGATGAATCAGCATTAGCCAAGCTAAGAGAGGAAAGGAAGGCATACCTGGCAGAGGGCACAGCATGAGCAAAGTCTCGGAGGTGAGAGACGCAAGACTGGACAAGGAGGGCATTGAGGTTAACAGGAGTTATTTTCTCTTCCAATTTTGTTTTTGTTTTTAATCAAAGAATAAAATGATTCTATTTTTTTTTCTTTTAAACTGATTGCATCAAAAGGCTCAGTGTTTATCAAGTGAGCGTATGTAGGACTTAACTGAGCAGGTGGCAATAAAGAAAAATGGTTAAAAGTGTTGGGCTCTAGAGTCAAAATGAGAACGTAGCTCCACCACTTACTAGATGTGTGACTTCCGATGAGTTACCTAAGTTCTCTGAGGTTCTGTGTTCTTGTTTGCAAAATGCAAATAACCATAGTACCTCCTTTTGATGTTATTGTGAACAATAATTGAGCTATTCCATGAAAGTACTAAAAATATTAGCCATTATTATTCTTATAGTTTTGATACTATGGGGGTTTTAACTGCTTACAATTTCTCATCTTTTACATCATATATTCATAGTTTATATGAATATATGAATGGGTTCACGAATAATTCACATAATAATAATTGATCTTCAGTTACAGTTTGAAAGCATATGTAACTGTGATGTTAAATTATAACAATAATAAGGAGCATAAAATAATAATTCTTAAATTCACCTTAATATAATCTTCATCAGACTCACAAGAGCATTCATTTCATCGAAATTCTTATATATATGAAGAAATTCCTGGTACTTCAAAATGAAAGTTACAAAACTTTAGTGACACTTAGTACCTGATTTAACTTTCATTTACTGACAATAAAGACTAATCATTTTTGAAATGTGTTTTTTGTGCAGAAGCCATTGCACATAGCAAACTAAAAATGAATTAAAGACATATATAAGACCTGAAACTGTAAAACTCCTAGAAAAAAACACAGAGAAAACACTTCGGGATGTAGAACAGGGCAAAGACTTTATGAATAAGACCTCAAAAGCACAAGCAACAAAAGAAAAAATAAACAAATGGGGTCGTATCAAACTAAAAAGCTTCTGCACAGCAAAGGAAACAATCAATAGATTGAAAAGACAACCTATTGAATGGGAGGAAATATTTGCATACCGTACATCAGACGAGGGATTAATCTCCAGAATATACAAGAAACTCAAATGACATAACAGGAAAGAAAAAGTCCATTTAAAAAATGGACAAAGAAGCTGAATAGACATTTCCTAAAGGAAGACATACAAATGGCCAACAAGTATAAGAAAAAATGCTCAGCATCACTAATCATCAGGGAAATGCAAATCAAAACCCCATTGAGATATCACCTCACCCCAGTTACACTGGCTAATATCAAAGAGACAAGAACAACAAATGCTGGAGAGGATGCAGAGAAAGGGGAACACTCCTACACTGTTCGTGGGATTGTAAATTAGTGCAGCAATTATGGAAAACAGTACAGAGATTCCTCAAACAACTACAGGTAGAACCGCCCTATGATCCAGCAATCCCACTGCTGGGTGTATACCCAAAGGAATGGAAATCATCACATTGAAAAGATAACTGGACACCCATGTTTATCTCAGCTCTAATTACAATAGCCAAGATATGGAACCAACCTAAATGTTTACTGATGGATGAAATGTACATTGGCAGAAGACTGGATAAAGAAAATGTGGTGTATACACACACACACACACACACACACACACACACACACACACACAATGGAATACCACTCAGCCATAAAAAAAGAATGAAATTCTGCTATTTGCAGCAGCATGAATGAGCTTGGAGAAAATTATGTTAAGCGAAACAAACCAGGCACAGACAGAGAAATATCATGTGTTCTCACTCATAAGTCGGAGGAAGGGAGGGAGGGAGTGAGGGAGAGAGGGAGGAAGGAAGGAAAGAACAAAAAAAGGAGGGAGGGAGAGAGAGAGAGAGAGAGAAGGAAGGAAGGAAGGAAGGAAGGAAGGAAGGAAGGAAGGAAGGAAGGAAGGAAGGAAGGAAGGAAGGAAGGAAGGAAGGAGGGAAGGAAGGAAAGGAAAAAACAATAATACATTGAACTTTCAGAGGGAGAGAACAGAACTGTGGTTACTAGAGCTGGGAAGAAGGTGGTAGTGAGAAATTGGTTAATGGACACGGGGAATGGTAATGATGAACATGCTAATTATCCTGATTTGATCATTACACATTATACACAGGTATTGATATTCAACTTTGTACCCATATAATCAATTATGTTTTGATCATAAAATCATATCAGTTAAGATTTTTAAAGCACCAAATACAAGAATTACAAATATTGGATCATAAAATCATTTTTGTCTATTTTTGATGCCATCAAGAAATTAAATTTCATTTTACATATTCCTGTGTTTTTGTCCTCATACTCAAATATAATGATATTTTCAATGCATTTATCTTACATCATGTTTTTTACTAGATAAAAAGCATTGTTTTTCTAGTTTGTTAAGGTGAAGTATTAGGTTGTTCACTTGCCATCTTTCCATTCTTCTGAAGTAAGCATCTAATGCGATAAATTTCCCCCTTAGTACTGCTTTTACAGTATCCCACAGGTTTTGGTATGATGTATCATTGTATTCATTAGTTTCAATAAATTTTTTGATTTCCTTTTTGATTGCTTCTTGGACCCATATGTCATTAAGTAAAATGCTGTTTGATTTCCATGAGTTTGTATATTTTCCAGAATTTCATTTGTTCTTGATTTTTAATTTTAATCCACTGTGGTCTGAAAATATACATGGGATAATTCCAATTGTTTTCAATTTGTTGAGACTTGATTTGTGACCTTACATGTGATCTATCCTGGAGAATGATTCATGTGCTGATGAGAAGAATGAACATTCTGTGGTTGTTGGATGGAATGTTCTGTTGATATCTGCCAAGTCCAATTGGTCTAGAGTGTTGTTTAGTTCTTGTGTTTCTCTGGTGATTCTTTGTCTAGATGATCTGTCCAATATTAATAGTGGAGTGTTCAGGTCCCCTGCTATTATGGAATTAGTGTCTATATCCTTCTTTAGGTCTAATAGACTTTGTGTTATAAATCTGGCTGCTCTGACATTGGGTGCATATATATTTATGATTGTTATGTCTTCTTAATGGATCAATCCTTTTATCATTAAGTAGTGGCTTTCATTATCTCTTTTTATGGTTTTTAGTTTAAAGGCTATTTTGTCAGATATAAGAATAGCTACTCCAGCTCATTTTTCATTTCTGTTTACATGGTAAATATTTTTCCATCCTTTCACTCCTAGTCTATGTGAGTCTTATAGGTGAGGTGGGTCTCTTGAAGGCAGCATATAGTTGGGTCCTCCTTTTTAATCCAGTCAGGCAGTCTGTGTCTTTTGATTGGGGAAATTAATCCCAATCTTTTACATTAAGAGTTGTTATTGAAAAGTGTTGATTTACTCCTAGCATTTTATTGAT
>NW_007740662.1:6660-8860 GCF_000696425.1 Galeopterus variegatus | reverse complement strand
CAGGGGATTTCATGGTCCACTGGTTTGACACTATTGTCTGGTTAGGATGCTGCTGGGGCTGACAATTTGGTATGTCTACCTCAGTGTCTGCTCAGCTTTCTACTGGCACCTCAGGTGCATGGTCACTTAGGGTCTTTGGCCTCTCCAGCAGGGTGCCTCTCTGATTGGCATGCACTTGGCTGGGTGGGGGATGGAGACTGTGGCAGCAAGGACTACCTACTGGGTCATGCGCTGGCACCGCCGAGATTTTTTTTGATAAGGATTATATGGCCACCTTTTTATCTCTTCCTTTCCTTTTTAATAAATGATGAAAGCTTTGGGAAGCCCTACCTCAGGGGTTTCGGGATAGCCCCCACTTTTCCAGCCAGGCCTTGGCTCAAGACTTATCTGAACTTCCCCCAATCTCTAACCTGGATCAATTTTAAAAGGTAGAATTGGCAGGATTTGTGATGGAGTGATGCAGATTTTTTCAGTGAGAGAGAGAGAAGTTGTGGATGCTCCTGTTCCTACTTAGCTGACAGGAGTGATGATCACCACCTAGGTAATGTGTCCTGGGACAGGACCATTAGGAGAGAAGATAAGAAGCTCGGCTTCGGCCAATCAAAGAAGCTAGAATTCTCTGTCTTTCTAGTTGAGCATGTGTGTTCCCATTTCTTCTCCCTTTTTTTCTTTCTTCTACCTCACTTATCCTCTTTTCCTTTAGCCTGAGGCTACTGACTTCCAGAACCTCAGAATGTACTTTCATAGAGTCAAGTCATATTCTACAAAACTAAAGGCTGTTGTCAACCTGTAAATCCGGATGTAAATGTGATCAATAAACTCAACTTCTTGTCCTAATTCTTCCATGAACAAACTGTGTGATCCTGGGCAAGTCACTTAAAACCTCTGGGCCTCAATTTTTTCTCTACNTGACAGGAGTGATGGTCACCACCTAGGTAATGTGTCCTGGGACAGGACCATTAGGAGAGAAGATAAGAAGCTCGGCTTCGGCCAATCAAAGAAGCTAGAATTCTCTGTCTTTCTAGTTGAGCATGTGTGTTCCCATTTCTTCTCCCTTTTTTTCTTTCTTCTACCTCACTTATCCTCTTTTCCTTTAGCCTGAGGCTACTGACTTCCAGAACCTCAGAATGTACTTTCATAGAGTCAAGTCATATTCTACAAAACTAAAGGCTGTTGTCAACCTGTAAATCCGGATGTAAATGTGATCAATAAACTCAACTTCTTGTCCTAATTCTTCCATGAACAAACTGTGTGATCCTGGGCAAGTCACTTAAAACCTCTGGGCCTCAATTTTTTCTCTACAAAATGAGGGGAATGGGTTAGATATATTTAGGGCTTCTGACAATACAGAGATTTTTGATTTCATAAAATCAATGGTTTTTGCTAAACCCAGAGCTTAATAGGCTTTGAATAATTCATGCAACATTGTAATAGTTAATTTTACATTGACTAAAATCAAGTCTCATGTAATGCCAAATCGTAGGCTGCCTTATGATGTTTTGAAGTTTAAGATACATAGATAGTGTTATGCACTGAATTGTGTTTTTCTAAAATTTGTGTGTTGAAGCCCTAACCCCAAATATGACTGTACTTAAAGACAGGACCATTAAAGAGGTAATTAAGGCTAAATAAGATCATTAGAGTATGACCTTAATACAATAGGATTGGTGTACTTATAAGAAGAGGAAGAGACACCAGACGTGAGCACATACAGAGAAAAGGCCATGCGAGGACACAGCAAGAAGGTGGCCATCTGCAAGCCAAGAAGAGAGGCCTCAGCAGAAACTAAACCTGCCTGTACCTTGATCTTGGACTTGCAGCCTCCAAAATTGTGAGAAATTAAAATTCTGTTGTTTAAGACACCCAGTTTGTGGTATTTTGTTATGCTAGCATTAATAGATAGATAGATACATAGGCAGATACACAGGTACATAGATAGATGATAGAAAATAAATATACACTGACAAAATGAAGCAACAGAGTATAGGCCAAAAATGCAGTACATGGGTACTAGCTTAGATGGTAGGGAAAATGTTTGATTTTAGAGATCCTAAAAAGCTAGGAAATCTTACTAAAGGAGGTTTTGAAGTGTCTTTACATAGAGAATTTCTAGAAAAGGGAAAGAGAGAGAGAGAGAGAAAAGGAAGGAAGGAAGGAAGGAAGGAAGGAAGGAAGGAAGGAAGGAAGGAAGGAAGGAAGG
>NW_007740662.1:2446-5677 GCF_000696425.1 Galeopterus variegatus | reverse complement strand
GGGAAGGAAGGAAGGAAGGAAGGAAGGAAGGAAGGAAGGAAGGAAGGAAGGAAGGAAGGAAGGAAGGAAGGAAGGAAGGAAGGAAGGAAAGTAGGAAGGAAAGAAGGAAGGAAGGAAGACACAAGCATCTGATCCGATGTACAGTGGTAAGTAATTCTGAAGCTGATTTGAAAGCAGTGCTACCACTATGTTTCATTTTTTCAGGCAAGATTATGTCTTTCATGATCTTTCTGTCCATGGTCAAATGATTATGATTATGAACTATGACTATGACTATTAATTCATCCTTTCAAACAAATTTTTAAAATGGAAAACTTTATATCTTATTCACTTAATACCCTAATTTTTTTAATTAAGTGATCCTACATTTATTAATTCTATTTGAAAATTTGCATTCGCATTACATAAATTGATAGTTTTCTCTTTATTTCAAATTATCTGGTATCTAAAAATGCCCTAATTTTTTAAAGTCAGTACTGAATGAAGTTTGAAATCATGAAATTCTACATTCAGCAACTACAGAGCAGTTTAAAAGAATAAGGTTTGCAAAGTAAAAGCTTGGATGACATTAGAAAATCACAACGCACACACTCCTGTTACAAATTTAGTGTTTTCTCTGTGCCTACATCTCTGGCCATGTCTATCAGGTGAAGCAAATGAAGTGCTTGAGCTACAGGGACTAAGGGCTGCAAATCTTTAAGTAAATATTACTCAAAGAGGAACAATAAGAAGGATAGGAGGGTAAATTCATCAGGACTCCCTTATGCCAGGGACTAATAATAATTTTTATGATGAAGATTTTTCAATGTTCTTGGAAAGGATATTCCCCTCTGGTGCCCTGGTCAGCCAGCCTCTGTGCTTTCTAGCATCTGACCTTGCCTCAGGCAAAACACATTACTGGTCCAATTCTCTTGCCCAGTTTTGGCGAGCTCTGTACAGCCTGGCATACAGAAACAGCAAATGCAAGCCCAAGCTTTCCAATCATCACATCTCTGACTTTAAAGGACACAGAATTACCACAAAGTCATCAAAGAACATAATTTTTAAGCAAACTGCTCTTGGTGGGGGAAGAAAACTCTCAATATACCTGTTGAAACAACTATTTGCAGCATATTCAGATTTTTTGCTGGTTCTGTCATTATAAGGATTTTGCCCATTCACCTGTGAACTGTAAACAGACTGACAGATGGAATTCTTTTGTATAAACAATTTCAGATACACTACTCCTCTGTAGCTGTGTCAGTTGTTTATACTATCAAAAAGCCACAGATATGCCAAAAAGTAAGGGAAGTTAGTATTTCTGCCAAGTGCTTGCACAACGTCCATCCATAGTTTTTTCCCAGTGCTCAAAGTGTTGCTGATGAAATAGTTTCTCAAGTGTATTTGTGAGCCTTGTGTCAACAAGACTCCTCAGGAGTTTTCTCAGAGCATCCCACTTCCAAAGTGGCCCATATCTTTGTGAAGAAGCCGCAGAGAGGGCAACACCAATCTAGAAGCAAGTCGGGGAACAGAGTGGACCGAGGTGAACTCCAACAACATCAAAGCATAAAGCACTCCGTTCCTCTCTCACAGGTTCACTCCCTCAGGTTCAGCACACTTCTTCCAAAGCATTCATTTCTGTTCTTTCCTGCAACCCAAACTCAGAAGTCTTGGGGAGCTTATTGCAGACATTTGTATCCATTTTAGATTTCTCTACCTTACCCCTCTCAGCCATTTTAGCACCTTAGCCCATAATTCCTCATGCTTCCTCTAAGTGAGGCTCTTCCTTGGATATTTGAGCTATTTGGAATCTCTTTGTTCTGTTTTATTTTGCTTTGTGTTCATGTCCCTTCCTATTCCAAAGTTTGGCTTTTCTGAGGAAATATTTTGTTTCCTAAACCATGCCTATTGCTCCCAAAATCAGTAGAACTGAGACAGTGTACCTTGATCTATATATGTGTTTTGTGTACAAAAGATGTTTTTTATAGCTTTATTGAAATTCGATTCACATGCACTACAGTTCATACATTTAAAGTGTACAATTCAATGGTTTTTAGTATATCTGTGTCTAGTCACCAAAATCAATTTTAGAACATTTTTATTACCCCAAAAAGAAATCTTGTAACTATTAGTGGTCACGCCTCCTTCTCTCCATGCCCACCCCCAACCACCCCAAGCACTAGGCAACCACTTATCCACTTTCTGTCTCTATAGATTTCCCTATCTTGGACATTCATATAAATGGAATCATAATATTTGGTCACTTCTTCCAATTAGCATAATGTTTTCAAGGTTCATGTATGTTATAGCATGTATCAGAATTTCATTCCTTTTTACTGCCAAATAATATTCCATTGTATGAATATACCACTCTTTGCTTATCCATTCACCAGTTGCTGACCATTTGAATTGTTCCCACTTTGGGCTATTATGAATAATGCTATATGAACATTTGTGTACAAGTTTTTGAGTGGATATATGCTTTTATTTCTTTTGGTGGAGTATTGCTAAGAATGGAATTGCTCTGGATAATATGGTAACTCTATGATTAATCTTTTGAGGAACTGTCCAACTGTTTTCCAGCAATACAACAATATTTGAGGGTTCCAACACATTCTTTCCAACACTTGGCATTATCTGTGTTTTTTTATAGCCGTCTTAGTGGGTATAAAGTGGTCATCGTATTGTGATTTGGGTTTGCGTTTCCCCAATGGCTAATGATTTTGAGAATCTTTTAATGTGTTTACTGGCTATTTGTCCATCATTTTTGGAGAAACATCCATTTCTACTTTTTTTTTTTCTTTTTTGGCATCTGGTCAGTACAGGGATCCAAGATTTTTGCCCATTTTTAAATTGAGATCTTTTTATTATTGAGTTGTATGTTCTTTCACTTAACATAATGTTTTTACATTTCATCCATGTTATAGCATTTCCTTTCTTTTGTAATATAAGTTATTATAAGTTCTTATATTAGTTCTTACATAAAAACTAATTGAGTTGCATTCTAATTGAATTCTTATATTATTATTAAGTTCTCATATTGCTGAGTTTTGTATTAGAACTAATTGAGTTGTAAGAGTTGTCTTTTCACTTTTTTTTTTTATTGTAACATAGTTGATTGTACATTATCTGTGGATACAGAGTTGAATATCAATACCTGTGTGCAATACATGGTGTTAAAATCAGGAAAATTACGGGCCGGCCCGGTGGCGCACTGGATAAGTGCGCCGCTTGGGAAGCGCGGCGGCGCTC
>NW_007740662.1:0-1627 GCF_000696425.1 Galeopterus variegatus | reverse complement strand
GCAACACTGGGGGTTGCGATCCGTTGCCGGACACGGAAAAAGACAAAAGAAAAAAAAAAAATCAGGATAATTACTATATTCAACATTACACAATGTGATCATTTTTCATGGCCCTTTAAAAGTTTTTCCCTTACCCCTCTCCATCTCCTCCTTACTTAGTTCTGTTCTCTCCTTTTGAAAGTCCAATGTATTATTGTGAATATTGTATCTTCCTTTCATTCTTTTTTTATTTATTTGTTTATTTTTTAACTCCTACTTATGAGTGAAAACAAGGTATTTCTCTTTCTGTGCCTGGCTTATTTCACATAATTTTTCTAAGTTCATGTTGCTGCTAATGGCAGTATTTTATTCTTTTTATGGCTGAGTAGTAGTCCATTGTGTAAATAAACCACATTTTTCTTATCCATTCATCTCATGATGGATATGTAGGTTGGTTCCAACTCTTGGCTATTGTAAATGGAGCTGAGATAAACAGGGAAGTGCAGGTATCCCTTCCACATAATGATTTCCATTCCTTTGGGTATATATCCAGCAGTGGAATTGCTAGAATTGCATGGCAGTTCTATCTATAGTTGTTTCAGGAAACTCCATACTGTTTTCCATAATAGCTGCACTAATTTACAGTTGCACCAACACTGTAGGAGGGTTCCCCTTTCTCCACATCCTCACTAGCATTTGTTGTCCTCTGTCTTTTTGATAATAGCCAGTCTAACTGGAGAGAGATGATATCTCAGTGTGATTTTGATTTGCTTTTCCAGGATGCTGAGTGATGTTGAACATTTTTTCACATGTCTGTTGGCCATTAGTATGTCTGCCTTTGAGAAATGCCTATTCAGCTCCTTTGCCCATTTTTTAATCAAGTCACTTGTTTTTTTACTCTTAAGTTAGTTGAGAACCATGTATATTCTGCATATCAATATTTTGTCAGATACATGGTTTGCAAATATTTTCTCCCACTCTGTACATTGCCTTTTCACTCTGCTAGCTGTTTCTTTCACTGTGCATAAAGCTTTTTAGTTTGACATAATCCCATTTGTTTATTTTTCCTTTTGTTGCCTCTCTGGGGGTCATATTCATAAAGTCTTTGCCCAGTACTACTTCCTGAAGTGTTTCGCCTATGGTTTCTTTTAGGAGTTTTATAGTTTGGGGTCTTATATTTAAGTCTTTAATCCATTCTAAGTTGATTTTGGTATATGATGAGAGGGTCTACTTTCATTCTTCTACATATGGATGTTTAGTTTTCCCAGAACCATTTATTGAAGAAGCAGTCTTTTCCCCAATGTACATTCTTGGTGCCTTTGTTGAAGTTCCATTGGCTGTAAATTTGTAGGTTGATTTCTGGGTTCTCTATTCCATTCCATTGGCCTGAGTTTCTGTTTCTATGCCAGTACCATGCTGTTTTGGTTACTATAGCTTTGTAGTATAATCTAAAATCAGGTAGAGTTATGACTCCATCTTTATTTTGTTTGCTCAGAATTCCCTTGGTTATTTGAGGTCTTTTGTAGTTCCATTTGAATGTTAGGGTTGTTTTTCTATTTCTAAAAAGAATTTCACCAGTATTTTGATGGGGATTGCATTGAATCTGTAGTATGCTTTGGATAGTATGGACATTTTCATAATGTTAATT
>NW_007740661.1:0-29034 GCF_000696425.1 Galeopterus variegatus | reverse complement strand
TTGGATTTGTAGGCCTGGTGGCCGGGGGAGAGTGGAATGCACCCCGACTTCAATTTGCACCATGGTATTTTCCAGAGTGCACTAAAGGCAGAGAGTAATAATACTCAGGGAAATTAACAAAACTTTTGTGAAACTGACTTTGGGGGTTATAGCCCCTACTTCTCAGTCGGGGAAACTGAGTCAGCAAAGGGAGGAGGATGAGACCAGCCCAGGATTGCACAGGTTGGCAGCAGGATCATCTTGGCATCCCTGGTCAGAGTGTGGCCACCCCTGGAGCTGTGCCCTCCAACACCTAAAGGGAGACGGTCTTTCTAGCTCCCCAGACCTGAGCAGGGCACTAAATGGCCCAGATCGATGGCAGAGCCTACAATACTGACCCACAGCCAGGCCCAGCCCTCCAGCCACCACCCCCTGTCCAAAGTGCAGGGCAGTTGTGCTGCCTGCTTGGCTTGTGACAATTTTGCAACAGCTGCTGCTTGTTTTTGAGAGGCTAGAAGAGGTCTGGGTGGCCTCGGCTGCTGCCCCAGGGCTGCATGTGTCTCATGTCCAGGGCTCCAAGGAGGACTTGTGCCATGCTCCCTACCTGTTCTCTCTAACCCGTCCTTCACCTTGTCCAGTGAGCACAGCCTTGCCTCAGGCTGCTGGGCCAGCCCGCACCATCTGAATAGGGGCCAGGCTGGTCTCTTCCCTGCCCTAGGACCCCCACGCTGCCCACGGAAGCCTTGCATTGGTGGGGTCAGCTTTCCTCCAGGCAGGGACTGAGAATGGCGGCAGCACGTGGCACGGCCCAGAGCCCAGGCCACCTCCTCTGAGAGGCCCTCCTGGGTTCCCTGCAGAAGGAAGGACAACGAGCTCACGAGTGGCCCTGATCACAAAGCCTCGTGGCTGCCTTGCCCCTCTCTGGATCTGTCTGCTTCCGGGACCCTGAGCCCCTTGAGGGCTGGGACTGGGTCTCAGTTGTCTCTGGGTCTCCTAGTGCTTTGTATACAGTAGATACTCAGTAAATGTAGAGGACAGGCAAGCTGGCAGCAAGACAGGTAGGTGGACAGCCTTAGTGTGAATAAGAACACAATTACTTGTGTGATCTGTGTTAATTACAACGGTGTTACTACATTATCACTTCCTGTATTGGGAGCTGGCTTCACTGTATTGACAGTGTGCAATTTAAATACCACTTTCTCTGATCCGGCAGGAGGAGGAGGTCCTATTTTATATCAGCACCTATTCTGATTCTTTGGACATCTAGAGGTATATACATTTACTTTCTCCAGATTTCCTCTGGGCATCTTCTGCCTGGGAATAGATGACACGTCCTAAACCTGAAGTCAGGCTGCAGGCTTCTGGTTGATTCCCCCACTAGATTGCTGTGCAGCCCAAGGCTAGCTGGTTCCTCTCTCTGGGCCCTGGTGTCAAACAGAGGCAGGAATCCCCACCCCAGGGGCCTGGGCACTGTGCAGTGGAGAGCAGATGCCTCAGGGGTGTCTCTCCAAGGGAGGGAGGATCCAGGAGCTCTGGAGAGGATGCAGGGAGCTCAGGATGACCCAGGCTTTCTCACCTGCCTCCAAAGGTGGCAAGTGCCCCATCCAGGGGGCTGAGCAGGCTGGAGCAAGGCACGTGCCAGGACAGTCTCTCCAAGGGACCTTCAGCCCATGGCACAGGGTCCTGGCACAATGTTGCCATTCACCCAGCACTTTCCGCCTTCCCTGCCTGTGCTAAGCTTGTTTTGGTGGGGGGAGCTCAGACAGGCTCAGGCAGGCAGGGGTGGAGGGGTTTATCCGCAGCAACCCTGTGACCTCTGTTTTAGAGATGACGAACTTCAGATGGGGAGGCTCAGATGGGGTTGTCACCTGCTGGGACACTCAGGGTTAATGGAGCTCAGGGTTCGCAGTCCTGCTCTGCTGCCCTCTGGAGCGGTCCACTTGGCTGCAGCCTGTGGTGGTGGGCGGTGCATTCCCGCCCAGATCCTGGGCGGCGACAAGGGGCCGGCAGTGAGGCTGGGGGTGGGGCGGCCCGGGGTTCCGGCTCAGGAAGGAAGGAGGTGACAGCACCGCCACTGGGCCCAGCACTGGCAGATCACTTGGGGCCCAGGGGTGCTGCAGCAGCAGTTGTGGAGGTACACCCACCGGGAGGGGTAGGGCCTGGGGCCTCTCCTTGGTGGGCAGCACTGGGACTGGCTGGGAGCCGGCTGGAACCTACCTCTACCTCTGGCTGCAGGGACCACTGGACTGGGTGGGCAGCGGGGGGGGGGAGGTCTTCAGCACCCACCCTGCTTCTGTCCACCAGGCTATGCCAGGCTCTTTTGTCACTCGATCCCCTTCATCCTCCTGCAGCCGGTGAGGAGGACACCACTGTGCTCCCGGCTTTACAGCGAGGTTACACTGAAGCTCAAGGCCTGGATCCTGTACAAAGCTCCTCTCCCATCTGCCTGACCCCAAGCCCAGGGCTGTCCTGCGCCTGGGGAAGCTGACTCAGGGTGGGAGAGGGCTGGAGGGGGCAGGAGAGTAGGTTGACGTTGAAGCAGCTGCTTCGGTCTGGGGGGGTGGCAGGCAGGAGGGGTATCAGGGCTGTCCCCGTAGGGGCAGCTGCCAGCCCCCAGCCCCCAGCCCAGAGGTCGGGAGAGCCCAGACCGCACAGGCAGGCAGCGAAACGGCACGTGGCAGCTTCCCTGGCCAGCAGCATTTGTGTTGGGCACAGGCGGAGGGAGGAAGGAGGATCCTGTCCAGAAGCCGACCAGGCGTGTGGTGCCCCTGGGCAGCACACATGGTGGGGATAGGTGCTGGCCTTGGGCACCTTCCTTGGCTACTGCATCATGCCAACTTTCCCCTGGTAGGTCACCACTCTCAGGGGCTCCTGGAAGAGCAAGGACCTTCGAGGACCGAAGGTGTGTACAGACATGTGCCAGGGGGCGTGCCCCCCCGTCCCCAGGGCCACCCCCGCAGGCAGAAGGTGGGTGGGCTGTCACACCGTGGGGAGCAAAGAGGGGCTGAGAGGCCCGAGGTCAGCTCCTGCTGACTCCCAGATGCCTCTCGGACCACCAACTCCCCGCTCCTTCCTATGCCCCGTTCCTCCCCTCGCCAGGGGCACTGCGGCAGGTGTGGCAGCCCTGACCAGGCCGAGAGCTGGAGCCTCCACCAACATTCCCACTGTGCTTAAGACAGGGTCTGTGCCCAGCAAGGTGGGACAAGGTGTGGCAGTGGGTCCTGAGTCTCCCCCAACTTAGGCCCCACAGTGTCTGTGCACCAGGATGGTCAGCAGAAGGGCAGGAGAGCGTGCAGGCTTTGGGTCTAAGCCAGTCTGTCCTTGCACCCCAGCGCAGCCACACGGGCCCTGTGACCTTGGTCACCTGAGGGAGCATCGTCGTGCCTCTGTCTCCTCCCCTGTAAAATAGAGATGACAGTATATCTACATCAGAGCATTCCCCAGTGTTAATGAGAGTGGATGTAACATGCGTTGCACGTGCTCTGTGCCTGGCGATGGAGGCCGACTTTCTTTATTAATTAATATTAATCAGTAATAGTAATGCAGGTGGCAAAGCCCACCTCAGCTGCAGGGATTGCGGCCACAACCCTTTTACTTTTCCTGAGGGTCTCAGAAAAGGCCCCAGAAGCCCCTTGAGGCTACTTTCCTCCCCATGTTGGGCAGGACGCACCCCCAGGGAGACACCCTGTGTTGCCTTCTCACCTTAGAAGGTGGGCCTGCTCCTCCTGCTCCTCCTGCTCCTCATCCTCCTGCTCCTCCTCCTCCTGCTCCTCCTGTTCCTGCTCCTCCTGCTCCTGCTCCTCATCCTCCTGCTCCTGCTCCTACTGTTCCTCCTGTTCCTGCTCCTCCTGCTCCTCATCCTCCTGCTCCTCCTGCTCCTCATCCTCCTGCTCCTGCTCCTCCTCTTGATCCTGCTCCTCCTGCTCCTGCTCCTGCTGTTCTTCATCCTCCTGCTCCTGCTTCTGCTGTTCCTCCTGTTCCTGCTCCTCCTGCTCATCCTGCTCCTCCTGCTCCTCATCCTCCTGCTCTTCCTGCTCCTGCTCCTCCTCTTGCTCCTGCTCCTCCTGCTCCTGCTGTTCTTCATCCTCCTGCTCCTGCTCCTGCTGTTCCTCCTGTTCCTGCTCCTCCTGCTCCTCATCCTCCTGCTCCTGCTCCTACTGTTCCTCCTGTTCCTGCTCCTCCTGCTCCTCCTCCACCTGCTCCTCCTCCTGCTCCTGCTCCTCCTCTTGCTCCTCCTGCTCCTGCTGCTCCTCCTCCTCCTGCTCCTTCTGCTCCTCCTCCTTTGATCTTTCTGGCTGGAGGTCTGGAGGGCACTGCCTGAGCACAGAGCACAGCCCTCACTATGTCCCCTCTGCATCCCACCAGCCTCGGCGCTCTCCCCAGCTCCCTCTGGTGCCATAGCTTGGAGTCCCCATGGCCTCGCTGATCCGAGCCCTGCGTGTGGCCACCACATGCCCTCGTTCAAGCCCTGCCCAGGCCCCGGGGCCGCGATCCATGGCCTGCACAGTCGGCCCCACAACTGAGAAGAAAGTACCACATCAGCGGATCCTGAAGGAGACACAGGGCCCCTCTGTGGTGGCCCAAGGCCCAAGTCGGCCGCTGCCCAGCACAGCCAATGTGGTGGTCATTGGTGGGGGCAGCGTGGGCTGCCAGACCCTGTACCACCTGGCCAAGCTGGGTGTAGGCGGGGCGGTGCTGCTGGAGCGAGACCGGCTGACCTCGGGGACCACCTGGCACACGGCAGGTAGCGGAGGGGGGGCACTGGGAGGGACTGGGCAGTTCTGGGTTGGCAACCACAAGCCTGTTAGAAGTAAAGACCACTGAGAAAAGCTGTGTGGTCAATCTGAAAGTGGGCAGACTTGGGGTGCCATTGTCCCCAGGTCTCTGAAGAGCTGTGGTGGAGAGAGGGAGCAGAGGCCACTAGTGTGGCCCTGGAGGGTTCAGAGCAGGAAGCCCCAGGCAGCTGTCCAGAGAGCAGAAGCCCCTTTCTTGGGCAAGCCACCAGGGTTGAGGGGTGTCCATGGCAGGTGGAAAAGGATGGATGGGGGGCCACCAGGGGTGACTCAGAGCTGTGTCTTCCATGGACACCACATGCTTTACAGCCCTTATCCTCCTAACTAACCAGTGGGCATGTATTAAGCACCTACAGTGTGCAAGTTCCCAGGGCAGTCAACCTTCTGCCTTAACACATTTAACCAGTGGTATGCTGGTGAACCGGCTCTCCTGATCTGCAGCATTTGCCAGTTCCTGTGGTGTAAACACTCCCACCTTGGCCAGTGTCAAGCTACCAATGTGAGGTCACTGGCCGTGGAGTTGGGAAGTTTCACACCCTGGGCTCTTGAGGGTGGATGTGCCACTGCCACCCACTCTTGCTCTTTGGCTCCTGAGGTCCACCTTAGCTGGGCCCACACAGTCCACCACGCCCCCCAACATGGCACCAGTCATGTCCCTGGCCTCCCACTCTCCAGACTCTGCTGCTCAGGAGAGCGGCCTCTGTGGGTAAAAGGCATGGCTTTGGGCTTTGGCAGATCCCAGGTTGGTGTTCTGGCTTTGACATTCACCTGCACTGTGATCTTGGACACGGAACTGTTTGGTGCCGCCTTAAGTTCATGTATAAAATAACCAGCCCTCTGCATAGGTCTGCTCTGAGGGTTTGTGAGGTCACCGCCTGAAAAGCTTAGCAGTGGGCTTGGCACACAGCAGGTGCTCAGTAAATGCAAGCCTTTGATATTGTTGCTCTCTGAACTGACAAGGGTTGGGTCCCACCCTAACACTCTGCTTTGGCCAGTCATTTCTTGCCCAGCAGCCTCTCAGCGCTCCCACGGCCTACAGAGAAAGACTCCGGGCCCTGCCTGACATTGGCTGGGACAAGGGCGCAGTGCCTCCTGGCTGGGACAGACGCTGTCGCTCCTCCCTGGCCAGGCCTGCTGTGGCAGCTGCGGCCCAGCGACGTGGAGGTGGAGCTGCTGGCCCACACGCGGCGCGTGGTGAGCCGTGACCTGGAGGAGGAGACTGGGCTGCACACGGGGTGGATCCAGAACGGTGGCCTCTTCATCGCATCCAACCGGCAGCGCCTGGATGAGTACAAGAGGCTCATGTCGGTGGGTGCACTTCCTGTGGGGATCAGGTCCAGGGGGGTGCCCTCTAGCAGGGGGGCTCATATTGGTGGGTGTGCTCCCTGCAGGGGGGTGGCAGGTGGGGTGGCCCCAGGTCCAGGGGTGTGCCTCCTGGCAGGGGTCTCATGTTGGTGGGTGTGCTCCCTATAGGGGGGTGGCAGGTGGGGCGGCCCCAGGTCGGTGGGTGCCCCCCCCTGCTGGTGAGGGGATGGTGCAGCATCGCGCAGGGAAGGAGCCGGATAGATGTGGGTTTGAATCCTGGTACTGCCCTTGTTGTCTGGCGGTGACTTGCCACTCTTCGTTCAGAATGCCCAGACAGAGAATCTGATTGGCTCAGCTCGTCCCTGGCTAGGCAGAGCCTGTCCTCATGCACACCTGAGGATACTTGATTGGCTGCCCTTGGGCCAATCAAATGTGGTGGGGGCGTGGCCTATCTGACAGTCTTTAGTCTGGAACCGAGGACCATGTTGGTCTCTCTTGGGCGAGCTGGTCTGACTGAGGAAATATTAGACCTGTGCGGGGTGGTTATCTTATTTATTTTATAGAAGCCCTTTGTTCCAGATATTGGTCTAAGTTCTTTCTCACCCACATAGACTTGGGGGGTGGGTGTTAAGGACCTGCCCCGGGTCCCACAGCTGGCGAGCGTCAGAGCTGGATCAGAACCGGTGGTCTGGCCCAGAGCCTGCTTCTCTGCACTGCCCCGCTCCTTAAACCTCATGCTGGAGTGCATTCGAGGGACGGGGCCCACTGGGGCATGGTGCCCGGCTAAGGCCTCCGGGAGCAAACAGGGCTGGAGCAGAGCCTTGGGGGCCCAGCTGGGGAGGAGGGTGATCGGCGGTCTGCTCCCCGGGGCTCAGTTAATCTCCTCTGGGTCCCCTAGTTGGGCAAGGCCTATGGCGTGGAATCCCATGTGCTGAGCCCGGCAGAGACCAAGGTTCTGTACCCGCTGATGAATGTGGATGATCTCTATGGAACCCTGTACGTGCCACATGACGGCACCATGGACCCGGCTGGCACCTGCACCACGCTCACCAGGGCGGCTGCTGCCCGAGGAGCACAGGTACCCATGCCCACTCCCAGCCCACCCCGCCTGCCTCAGAACCTGAGAGCAGAAGGCAAGAGACCAGGCGCTATTTTCTGCCTGCTGTGTGACCATGGCCAGTTAGGTTATCTCTGAGCCTTCTGCTCCACTCCTGCCAAGCAGAGCCTGTGCCCCGGGCCTGCTCACGGACTCAGCCTTCCCACCCTCCTCCCCACAGGTCCGGCTTTACCTTCATTTGTCTCGATCACACACATAATTGTAGAAAAAAATTAAAAAGGCAAATAAGCAAGAGAGGAGAATGAACATGACCAGCAGTGACCAGTGCTGACATTTTTGTGTGCGCCACTTCAGATTTTTTCCTATGAAGATGCGTATGTACACAAAATAGAACCAAGCTGCACATTGTCTTATGACTTGTTTTTTTAACCAAGCAGTAGACTGCAAACATCATGTCATGAAAAAGAGCCCCCATCCCCCATTACTGGCAAGTTCCCCAAGTCAAGGAAAGTGGATGTAGTTTCTGGTGCTGTGGTCACCCCATTTCCCTGGCAGTGTTACGAGGTCTGCTGCCCGCAGAAACTGTGTCCCCAGGTCCCATCTGGGAGGGGTGTTGGTCAGGGGTGGGTGGGCAGTGCCCTCAGGGAGCCCCACAGGTTTTAGAGGTAGTTCCTCTCCATCCCAGGTCATCGAGAACTGCCCAGTGACTGGCATCCGTGTGCGGACAGATGACTTTGGGGTGCGGCGGGTCGCGGCTGTGGAGACAGAGCACGGCTCCATCCAGACACCCTGTGTGGTCAACTGTGCAGGTGGGAATGTATTCTCCTGACTCTTGAGTGGCTGTGCTGGCTGCCCCCTAACCTGGTCCCACCTCTGCAGGGCCTCTCGCTGGGGTGGGTAGTCCCTGCCAGGGCAGGCAGGTGTGCAGAGGTGCCCTATGCCCACCCAGGTGGCAGTCCCCACCAGATGCCAGCAAAGCTAAGCTGTCATGCTCCTCCTGCAGGAGTGTGGGCAAGCGCAGTGGGTCGGATGGCTGGAGTCAAGGTCCCACTGGTGGCCATGCACCATGCCTACGTCGTCACTGAGCGCATCGAGGGGATCCAGGTAGGTGGACAGCCCCAGGTTCTATGAGAGGCTGTGGGGCACAGGGACCTGGCTCTGAGGCACAGGGACCTGGCTCTGAACCCCAGCTTGGCCACACGTAGGTGACATGCCCTTCCTGGGTTCCCTCACTGCCCTGGGCCTCAGCAACCTCACTTGTGAAACACCGATCATAACACTGGGCATTTCCAGGTGGCATGAGAATGAAATGAGGTAGCACAGGTGTAACCTGATGGTGCTGAACCCCTTGGCCTCCAGGGCATGGCTTCTCACCCATGCCCAAAGCACAGACCATGCCTGTCCCACGTGGTGCAGCCAGTTCTGCTTTCACCATGTTCTGTGCCTGGACTTTCAGGGAAGCCCTGGATGTTGGCATGCTCCCAGGTACGCCCTGGGTGCCTGTCTTAGAGGGTGCTGATTCCGGGCACTCAGGCCTCTCTGAGAGCCCTTTGCCAAGGGAGGCCGGGGGCACCTGGTGCACCTGCTGGCACCTGGGGCTGTGCCCCTGCCCTCTCTCCTCTCCTGTCCTTCTCAGCTCCTCTCTCCGGTGGTGGTGGCTGGTAGCTTCCTGCCCCCTTGTTGCCCTCCCCTCTTTCCCTCCACCCACCCGTCATCCAGCCGTCCCTTACGCGTCCGTCTCTCCGTCCGTCCATTTCCCTGCCCTCCGTCCTTCGCCCCTCCGTCTGGTCGTCCCCATTCGCTTCCCTCCCTGCACCCGTCTTGGCATCTGCCATCGTTCGCTCTTGCCTCGGTCCTTCCCTTCATTTCTCCGTCCATTTATGCACCTGCCTGTCCGTCCGCTCACTGCCCAGCCCTTCTTCCACGTATCCTTCCATCCGCCCATCCTCCCTTCACCCACTCCTCCATCGCCCACCCATTTATTAATCCATCCACCCACCATTCCATCCAAGCCTCCTTCCCCCCCTTCTTCCATCGAACATTGACCGGGTGAGCTGTGCGTTCCAGGCCCTGTTCTAGAAACTGTGCTTAGAGCAGAGAAAGAGACCTGGTTCTTACCCGCATGGAGCTCGGGGGAGGCTACAGACAGGCAAACAAGCAGCTGCAAAACAGGCTCATGGGCTCTGATGGGCTAAACGCAGGTGCTCGGGACTCCCAGCCCTAGCGGACCAGGGGAGGCTCCCTGGAGGAGGAGGCCCTGTCTAGGGAGGATCTGAAGCGCAGCAGAGAAGGGGCACACATGGAGCGTGGCACCCGGGGACCTGCAGACAGTTCAGAGAGCCAGCGCCGGAGGCTGTGGGGAGGGGAGAGTATGAGAGACAAGACTGCCCTTGTTTAGCCTCCCTGGCAAAGAGGGGCCGAGATGCCTGGACCTGCCATGCTGGGAGCTGTGTCCTGGCAGCTGCCTGTCCCCACCCCGCACAAACCTGGCTGTTTTCCAGTCACCGGGGAGACCATAGTGGTGGAGAGGGTGGGGAAGGGACACAGGACCTGGGTCTCCATGGACTCCTGCCCCTGTCTCCTGTGCACGGGGCAAGCCCCTCCCCCTGCACGCATGGTCCCCTGTTCGTAGAATGAGTCTGATGTCAGTGAACGCTCGCCGGAGGCTGCTAGGGGCTGTGCGCTGGGTCAGTTGTGCAGACAAGAGCAACCACGCCGGGGACAGTTCCACAGCCCGGGTCTGTGGGGAGAGCGCGCTCCCCAGGTGGCTGTCAGGGGTCGCCCTCAAGCCATGGTGGGCTCTGGGAGGGCCTGGCTGGGCTGGGGGGTGGGGCAGAGGCTGTGTTTTGGGGTCTGGGCTGCCTGAGGGTGGCCACGGCCTGTCCATCCCCAGTTCTCATATCTGACTTTGAGGCCCCTGTCAGGGAAGAAGTGGGCAGAGCTGGCCTGGACCTTGGCAGCTGCCCCCTTCCCATGAATTTAAAGGTCAGAGCCAAGCTGGGGGGCAGGTGTTGTTTACAAAGCCAGCCAGGGTCCCTGTGGGCCTCTGGGTACCGAGCACAAGGAGAGGGCCACCAGCCCAGACGCTCTGAGGCTCTGTAGGAGAAAAGCAGAGACTTGGGGCTGTGGCAAAGCCCCGGGTGCTCCTCCCTGTCCCGCTGGCCATGTGGAGGTGTCAGGAAGTCTGCCTTCTGGAGGCTGCAGCTGGGCAGATGGTTTGGATCTGGTCTCTGACCCTGACCTCATGCCAGGGCAAGTCCTAGGCCAGGGGCCTGTCCTGGGGGTGTGTCCACCTGCCTGGCCCACATTTGGGGTCAGGAAGCTCCCTGAGCTTGGCAGCCTTGTGCTGCAGGACACTGTCTGCCCAGATCAGACACTGCCTCACAGCGCCAGGACCCTGGGAGCTCCAGGCTGGCAGGTGAGGGCTTGGTGTCCACCTGCTCTTCATCTTTCTTATTTGGTGGCTAGAGGGCTGTGTCACCACAGGGACCTCCCTGTTCTGAGGGTCTCCCTGGGTCCTAGGGAACTCTAACCCCAGTCCCTTCCCCCTCCGGGCCTGGTCTCTGCATTGCTAAAGCACAAAGGCTCAGGCACTCTCCCATGGTCTCGTTCCTGATTGTCCTGTCGCCTGCTTTTGCCAGGCTCTGTCCAGGTGCAGAGCGGTGGGTAAGAGCCCAGGCTCTAGGCTTGAATACCGACTGCTCCACTACCCAGACCAGGCAAGTCCAGCCACTGCTGTCAGCCTCAGTTTCCTTCTCTGAAGAATGGGTGAGAATGGTCCATACTGCATAGGGCTGTGCTGAACAAAGAGCACAGAGAACAAAGTGGGGGGGCCGCAGCTGAGGGTGGCACACAGCAGGTGCTTGTGAGGCGGGAGCTGTGGCACTGATGATGGCGGTGGCCGAGGGCATCGAGTGGTCCAGCAGCTGGTGCTTCCGAGGAGGAGACCAGGGAAGGCTGGAGCAGGCAGGCAGGCTTCCCAGAGGATTTGGGTGGGGGAAAGAAGCAGCAGGTGGAGGGGAATGGGGTGAGATTTGGAGGCAGGGATGTCAGTGGGACCAGGGCTGTGCTGGGGACAGTGGAGGAGGGAGGGCTCCTGAGTGGAGGGCAGCGGAGGTGCCAGGTGGACACGCTGGTTCTGAGCTGAGCACTCGCTGGGCACTAGAGGCAGGAAAGTTGGGACACAGATCCTGCTGGAACAAAAGTCAGAGGCTTTCCTGGCCACCAGGTGTCCCCATTGTCCTGCTCTGTGGAGCTCTGAGGTTTTCTTTGTTTTGTTTTTGGAGTAGGTAATGATGTAATTCTTATTTAAAACACTGCTCCGGGACTGAGAACTTCCGTGCACCTCCTGACAACAGCCCAGGGTGGGTCTCATTCCTCTTCTACAGGTGGCAGGGCATCGGGGCCTGGAGGACGTGGCAGGGCATCTGCCAGATTCTCCAGCATGGGCTGGGGGTCCCATCCCTGTGCCCATTGGCAGTGCAGGAGTAGGTGAGAGAGGGATGGAGAGAGGCAGTTCCTCGGGTGCAGAGGAGCACAGGAGAGCCGGGCCTGCTTGCTCTCTAAATAGATTTGCTTTGTGTGGTTTTTGGTTAAATTGGTAGTCGGTATTTGCAATCTTATGGCTGTGTAAATATCGTTAACTCCTGAGCGAGTAGAGTCCAACTTTTTGTTTTTTTTTCCTGGAGTTGTTAATAGTTTTTTTTCCCCCCCAATTGCTCAGTTGTCTATGAACTGTCCCATGTGTACACACACACATACACGAGAGTACATCAAAAAGTTTGTGGAAAATGGAATTAAAGGATAATACAAATCTTTCTATAAACTTGTTGAAGACCCTTCATGTATGTGTGTGTGTGTGTGTGCATGTGTGTGTGCGTGTTTGTATGCGTGCGTGTGTGTGTGTGCGTGCGTGTGTGCATGTGCGTGTGTGTGTGCGTGCGTGTGTGTGCGTGCGTGTGTATAAACATTATCCTGATCCCCCAAACCCATGCCCATTATCAGTCACTCACCATTTCCCACCCCATCCCCAGCCTTACACAATCGTTAATCTGATTTCTGTCTCTGTGGATTTCCCTATTCTGGAGATTTCATATGAATGAAATTATACAACACGTGGCCTATCGTGCCTGGCTTCTTTCCCCCGGCATGATGTTTTCACGGTGTGTCCACGTACTATGTGTATCAGGACTTCTTTCCTTTTCGTGGCTGAGTAATATTCTGTTGTGCACATCACAACGTTTTACTTATCCCCTCGTCCACAGATGACATTTGGGTTGTTTCCACGTTTTGGTTATCATGAATGATGCTGCTGTACACATTTATGCACAAGTTTTTGTGTGGATGCATGTTTTTGTTTCTCCGGGGTATATGCTGTTGGGGCCCAGAAGGCGATACCCCAAAGTGAGGGCCTCAGAAGCAGCGTCAGAAACAAAGCTTTCCTCTGACCTTCTCCTGTCCTCCTGTCTCTCAGCCTCATTGTCCCCTGAGTCAAGCCATAGAAACTAGAGTCCCTCTTCCCCAAGGCTAGTCATGGAAACACACTTCTCCCCTGCCTCTCTGTCTTGGAGCTGGCTATAAAGAAACTCTGACCTACCTTGTTGGATTGTAGGTCATAAGACCCCCATTCCAGAAAGGGTCCTGCCCCCCACCCTGGAGGATGAATGCTCCGCAGACAGGCCGAGAAGGATCTGGACAGACAGGCCCTGCGGGGTTTCCCCACTCAGTCTCTTATCATTAGAGAATAGTTTCTTGTCCAATCACATTTCTACACGGTGCGCCTGCTTCATAGAACCTAGGCATAGATGTGCACAGTCTCCCCTCTGTCGTTGGGTCCTCATTCTGAAGGCTCCCGTGTCACACAAAACTATGATATAATAAGATTTATTATGCCTTTTCTTCATGCTAATCTGTGTTTATGAGGCGATTTTTCAGAGAACCCTCAGGAGGTTGAAGCGGGTGTCTTCTCTTGGCTCCCGTAGTACTTGGGAGTGGAACTGCTGGGTCATGTGGCGACTCTGTGTTTAACGTTTTGAGGAGCTGTCAGACTGTCTTCCAAAGAAGCTGCACCGTTTCACGCTCCCACCAGCAACACAGGAGTGCAATTGTCTTGGCACCTTATTGAAAAGCAATTGACCATAAATACGAAGGTTTATTTCTGGGCTCTCGGTTCTAGTCCATTGATATTTATGCCCATCCTTATATCAGTCCACACGATCGTGTCTCCTGTAGCTTTGTAGTAAGTTTTGAAACTGGGAAGTGTGAGCCTTCCATTGTGTTCTTCCTTTTCAAGACGGTTTGAATATTCTGGGTCCCTTGCATCTGGATGTGTTGTCACCTTAACAATAGTAAACCTTCTGTTTCATAAACATGGGATGTCTTTCCATTTACTTAGATCTTTAATTTCTTTCGAAAACACTCTAGTTTTTAGAGCACAAGTTTTGCACTGCTTTTGTTAAATTTGTCCCTAAACATTTTATCATTTTTGTTGATATTGAGAATAGAATTATTTTCTTAATTTCCTTTTCAGATTGTCCAATGCTAGTGTATAGAAATACAATAGGTTTTTTTTTTGTTTTTTTTCTTGTACATTGAGCTTGTATCCTGCAACCTTGTTAAACTATTTTATTAATTATTGTGGGTCCCTTAGGATTTTCTATATATGAGATTCTGTCACCCTCCAGTAGGGATAGTCTTGCTTATTTCCCAGTCTGGATGCCTTTCGTTACTTCTCTTGCCTAATTGAGGCCCCGGCTAGACCAGCCGGCGTGAGGTTGGATACACGTGGTGAGAATGGACACTTTCTCTTCTTCCCGATCTCGGGAGAAATCAGCCAGTTTTCTTCCATTAAGTATGACGTTAGCGGTGAGTTTTTTGTAGATACCCTTTATCAAGTTGAGGAAGTTCCCTTCCACTCCAAGTTTGTTGAATGCTTTTATCATGAAAGATGTTGGATTCTGTCAAATGCTTTTTATGCACTTACCGAAACGGTTATGTGGTTTTGTCCCTCGCTCGATGGATATGAAGTATTCTGCTGATTGATTTTCATATGTTAAACCAACCTGCGTTTCTAGGTCCCGCTTGGCCATGGTGTTCTATCCTTTCTGCATGTGGCTGGATTCAGTTTGCTAGTACTTTGTTGAGGATATTTGTATTTATATTCATTATTGTCACTATGTTCCACCCAGATGTTTGAACAGATCTGTCAAACCCCTATGGATACTATTTTGTGACTGCGCACGCACGTCACATTCATCACGTGACGTCTCTGGGTCCCATGCTCCCTTACCCGGAGGCCTCCTTCCTACTGCCTGGGGCCTTCTGCTCCGTGCCAGACGGTGGCACCGGGACCTGTTGATCAGCTCTCGGACTGGGACCCTCCTTACCCTCCTCCGTGTGGATCTGATGTTTGCTGGGTCCACGCCTTTCTCTTTCTTGGTGTATTTTCCTCGTTTTGTCAAAGCGTGTTCTCTGGCAGGTTACTGAGAAGAGGTACATGGGAAGTAAATGTTTTTGTGTCCACGAGCGTCTGTAAAAGTCTTTATTCTTTTCTTACACTTGATGGATGGCTTGTCTGGATCTAGAATCCTACGTTTAAAAACTCACTGTCCGGGCTGGCCCGGTGGCACACTCGGTAGAGTGGCGGCGCTCCCGCCGAGGGTTCGGATCCCATATAGAGACTGGTCTGCTCACTGGTTGAGCGCGGTGTGGGCGCAACACCGAGGGTTGCGATCCCGTTGCTGGTCACAAAAAAAAAGACAAAAAGGAAAAAAAAAAAAGTCACTGTCCATCAGAATCCTGAAGACTTCACTCCATGTCTTCAGCCTCTTGTGATGCGGTCCCTTTATTTGTGACCGTCCTGTCCACCTGTGTGCTGCCCTCTCTCCGTCCCCACGGCTTGGTGGGCACTCGTGGGCCCTTGAATGCGTTTCTCTCTGCTCCAGTTTTCTGTTTCCTGGTGGATGTTGGACCTTCAGTCCTGACCTCATTTTCTCATTTTGTTTCCTCTCCTGATTTCCATTTCTCCATCTTTTTTAGCCTAATATGTGCAGGGTGATCTCAGCCCTGTCTGACCCTTTTCCTGAATTTTAAATTTTGATTATTATATCTAATTTAAAGACCTCTTTCTTGATCTTGGACTCCTTTCACATAGCACCTTTTTTTATGGGCCCACTCTTCTCACCTCACTGAAGTTCTGACTGTGGTTTCATTTTTAAGAGTGAATTTCCAGCAGGTTGGATGCTCGGAGAGCCAAGGCCTGGAGAGCCTCTTGCATGGAGGTTAAGCCTCCAGCCTCATCATGGGTGAGGGATCCGGGTGTCACGTCTCAAGCCTTCCCTGGGCCACTCCTGTCTCCTGTCTGCTGTCATGGGGGATGTCAGCCCACTCCCCACTCTGCTCCCCAAGTCTGGGGCCTCTCAGGACCCACCTGTGCAGAGGCGGACATCAGAGCTCCTGCAGGGTGGGGCCGGGCCCTGGGCGGCATGGGGTGAGGGGCGGAGGGGTCTGGATCCAGCTGCCTTGAAGAGTCTTAGCTGATTCTCCTGTACGTGAGTACAGCCGTGTAACACGCACACACACACACGCACGCACATGCCTGCAGAGGGACCTGGGGTGGCCGCAAGCTCAGCCTCTGCAGATTTGAGGGGAGGAGGGAGGGGGGAAACTGTCTCGAATTGTTCAGTCTCCCTCCCCCCAAGCTGAGCTGGAGCCTCGCCCCTCCCCACCCAGGCCTTACCCTCCAGGGGCTGGAAACCTCCCCTCCTCTGCTCTTGCCTTGTCCCCTGTTCTGCTGTCCCCGTGGGTTATACCAGTCTCTTCCCTCCCTCCTCTCTCTTGCTCTTCATCCAGCCTTCCTCCTTCTGACTCCTTTGCTGTTATTTTACAGGATTTGAGGAAGGAGAGATTTGAATGGGAGTGGTCTGTCTACTGTGTGTCACCTGAGGCCCCTCATCCACTCTGTCCATGGGTCCTCTCTGGGCCTTTGACTCCTAAGGGAGGTGCTAGGCCCACTGCAGGGCAGGGGGCACCAGGCCCCCACCCAGCCCTGGCTGACGCGGAGGCCTCTCTGCTCTGCCTTCCAGAACATGCCCAACGTCCGTGACCATGATGCCTCTGTCTACCTCCGCCTTCAAGGGGACGCCTTGTCTGTAGGCGGCTACGAGGCCAACCCCATCTTTTGGGAGGACGTAAGACGCCAAGGGCCCTGGGATGCTGGGAGGGGGTGTGGGGATGCGTCTCTTTTCGAGAGCCCACCCTCCTGAAGCTCCTCAGAGGCACACCGAGAAGTGTCAGGTCCCCTGGCCCCACCAGGCTCGCACACATCTGTCTCCCACCCTGAAGAAGGTGACACACAGGCACATCCAGAACCGGGGCGTGGGGGGAGGGCTTTGCCTTGGAACGTTGGCAGGTGGAGCTGCACGAGTGTGACGCAATGCCTCTAGATCACGAGGACATCGAAGTCCTTTGTCCATCAGCAAACAACACTGTGCCCCCCCACCACACCGCAGGTGTCCCCCCCAGCCTGGGCAGCCCCACGACCCTCACGGCCTCCTCCTATATTCATGCAATTAGTCCACAAATCGAATGACTAAATGGCTGCTTTGGGCCAAATACTGCTTTAGTTTTTGGAGGAGGGACACTAAGATAAAAGTCCCTGCCCCAGGATGCCTATATTCTGCTGGGGAGACCTACAAGAGATAAACAAGTAGTGCAATTCTGGATGGTGACCATGCGCTGAACACGGGCAGCAGGTACGGACCAGCCTCGAGAGACTGCGGTGGAAGGATGTCCTTTAGACTAATGGTCGGGACAGGGTCTCCTACGCAGGGATGTCCAAGCAGAGCCCTGCACAGAGAACAAGCCAGCACTGGCAGGTCTGGGCCAGGAGCTGCTCCAGTTAGAGGTGAGGCCTGAGGTCAGCTCAAGCCCGCCCTCTCGGAGAGCTGAAGGGAGGCCAGGGTGGCCGTGGCCAGCGGTAGAGGTCGGCAGGCCAGCTCACGTAGGCTTCATGGGTCACGGCGGGGCAGGGGGAGCCACGCCACGGAGGCTTGAGAGCAGAGTGGGCATGGTGTGAACAGGAGAAGGGTCTGGAGGAGGGCAGGAAGCAGGAGACCAGTGGGAGGACGTTGCTTCTAACGATTTAAGCGGGGGGTGGTGGCGGGCAGGGAGAGGACAGCCCCACTGGCAGGGTGGTGAAGGAGACAAACCCAGGGGACCTGAGCATGCCCACCCCAGCCCTCTCACTCATCTGACCTGGTGGAGGCTGGTCTGGCCCGCTGTCACAAGGCCAGGTCTGGCATGGGGACATATGCTTTTCTCCGGACCAAAGTAGATGTCCCCTGCCCTACCTCTGAAGGTGTCGGACAAGTTTGCCTTCGGCCTCTTCGACCTGGATTGGGACGTGTTCACCCAACACATCGAAGGCGCCATTAACCGGGTCCCTGTGCTGGAGAAGACGGGGATCAAGTCCACGGTCTGTGGCCCGGGTGAGTGGGGAGGCCTTTGGGCTGGTGATGGTGGGTAGCAATGGCCCTGGCTGAGGCTGCCTGTGCTGGGCACGGGCCGGGCTGTCCCCTGCTCTCTGCTGGCTTGGCTTCAGCTGCCCTGCATCCAGCCTTACTTCTAGGCCTCCTTGCAGGAGAAGGACCTGAGCTTAGTGAGGCAGGAATCTGCCCCCTGGCACAGGCCCAGGGCTTCCTCCTGCCCCGGTGTGAATGCCTCCTGGCTCCCAGCCTGGGCTCTTTGTCCCTAGAGTCAGCACGTGCCTGGAATTTGGTGTTTTCATCTGTGAAATGGGAATGGTCTCAGCACCCTGTGAGGCTGAGCAAGGAATGGAGGGCCAAGACCCTTCCTGATGCTCACACGGGGGTGACCCCCAGTTCTGTGTCCAGCCTCAGCCCCACCCCCCGAGAGCCCCGTGTGGGCCAGGACCCTGGGCTGCTGGCGCCTTCCCATTCTCTGGCCTCAGCAGCCAGGTGCCGGCAGGTCCAGAGACTGGCTCAGCATGGAAAGGCTCCTGTGCCAAGAGTGCCTTAGCCCCAGCCTTGTCACTGGCCTCCGTGCGAGCTGAGCTGAGGTTGGCTGGAGCAGAAAGGCGGCCTCTGCTCTGAACATCCCCGTGGATTACTCGTGGCACAGCCCCGCCCCCACCACATGGGCCAGGGCTTGCAGGGCATGGGCACTCTGTCCCAGGGTGAGGTGCAGGGGTCACACTGCTGGCCTGGGGTCCTGGCAAAGGGTAATCTCTGGGAAGCAGGAGGGGCTCTAGCTGACTCTGGAGCCAGATGTTCACAGCTGTGGGACTGAGGGAGACGTTTCTAAGCTGAGTGCGGTTCACCTGGAAGTGGCCAGTGTCCTGGGGCCTCTGGCACTCATTCAGTGGTCATTCATTCTACCTTCCTGGCCCTTCGTCCTTGCTGGAGGCCGGCACTGTCAGGCCAGGGCTCCCAGCCTGGTGGGGAGACCCAGGGTGAGGTGCTGACCGCAGGGTGGGTAGGTGCTCTGACAGGGAGGCGCAGGGGTGGGGAGGCCACAGCCCGCGGGTGAGGGTGGCTGCTCAGAGGAGGGACAGCCCAGCCTAGGCCTGAGCACTGTGCATTCCAGCAGAATCACACGGTGTTCCCCTTGCTGGCAGGTGAGCCCTGTTCCTACTTCAGGGCTGTGGAGAGAGAGGTTCAGAAGACACAGTGTTGCCCAGAAAGGGAAACTTTGTGTCCAAGGCCCTGAGTTGGAGTCCGGCTGAGCCCCGATTGGCTGAGTGACCAGGGCGGGAGCCCTGTGTGCGTCAGTGTTGCCATCTGTGAAACAGCCACAGCGCCCCTGCTCCCAGGGGTGAGCAAGCCACAGGCGTGGTGCAGGGCACAGGCCGGGCTCAGACCATGGCACTGAGCATCGTGATTGAGAGTGGACAGTGAGAGGCCAGGGAGGTCCAGGGGCTTCCACAGGTCATGCAGGGCCAGGACAGGAAGAGAGAGGGTTCCCAATGTGTGTCCCGTGGGGAAGTCCAGCCCTCTGTCCCGGCATGTACTGCCGGCCCAGTCTGCTTTAATCGACTCGGCTCATAAAGAAGCCCTGGGTGCAAGGTGCAGCCCCCAGGGGTTGCAAGGTGCAGCCCCAAGCGGGTGGGGCCGTGGCCCGCAGCAGTGCGCAGGGTGGCAGCGAGCGTCTGAGCCGTCACTACCCCACACAGCCCTGTTTTGGGGAGATGTGCGTGCAAGGACACTTTGTGTCTGGTCTCCCAGCTGTGATGGGAGGTTTCCTGGGGAAATCAACTCTTCTCCTTGCCAGGCGCGGTCAATGGCCCTTGGCCTCCAGAAAAGAACAGGGAAGTCTCAGACGACCTTGATTCAGGGACCCCGCAGAGGGCGGAGGGAGCCGGAGGGTGGGTGGGGCTCTCATTCCAGAGCCGAGGCAGGGGTGGGAGACACCAGCCCGGCCGTCCACTCTGCCTGGAGGTCCCCTGTGTCCTTGCGTGGCTCAAACCCACCTGAGTCATTTGTTAAGCATCAGAGACCCTTGTCCCTGCTGCCTCCTGCTAGCTGTCCCTTGGGTTCCATTGTTCAGAACTTCCTGCCGCCCTGGGCCTGGGAGCAGGTCCCACACTCCCATCGTCAGGCATAGCGCGGGCTCACCTCTTCCCTCCGCCTGCCGTCACCTCCTCCAGGCGCCTCTCACCCAGATGACCGCTTGGCGACCCCCCTGGCCCAGCTTCATGCTGGCCCTGGGGAAGTCCTGAGGCTTCCTCACCAACTGCTCTCCCTTCCTGGAGACCCTCCACTCAGAGGGTGGATAAATATCCTCACCTTGGCCTCTGACCTCTCACCGTAGGGCCCTGCCCCCACTTTGACCTGCCCCTCCACCTTCCTGGCAGCCACCTCTGTGTCTCCGACGTGTCCAGCCCCATCCTGCTGTTTGGAAGCTGTCCCTGCCAGGTTCCCCGTGGCTGGCTGCCCTCCCAGCTCAGATGCTGTCCCCCGAGGGTCAGGCCCTGATGGCCCTCCAGGGTGCAGGACGATGCTTGCTACTGGTCCACCTGCAGAGGTTGAGGACACGGGCTTGAGCCGGGCAGCCTGGCTGTCCATCCAGTTCCATAGTCACCAACAGAGTGACCCTCACACATCAGGCCCAGAGCTGAGCCCTGTCCTCATCTATGATACAACGCAGGTAGAAACAGCACGTGCCGCAGACGGTGCTGGCAGCAGCCAGCAGCTCAGTGACCCGGCCGCTCATCCCTCTGTGTTTTCTTTACGAGGCATTCTGTTTTTTGCCTGTGTGAGTATTTACTCTCTGTCCCCCTGTGCTCCTGTCAGCTCCCGGGAGTGGGATTTGTCTTGTTCCAAGTTGCCTCCCCAGGGCCGAGCCCCTGAGGCAGGCTGCAAACGCTCGTAGCCCTGTGAAGTAAGCACCCTGATCTTGATTTTACAGATGAGGAAACTGAGGTTCAGAGAGGCAAAGTGACTTGCCTAGGGTCACACAGCAAGGAAGGGGAAGGGCAGGGTTTGATTCCAGGACTGTGGCTGCAAAGTCTAGCTCTTTATGCCCCAGGGTCCCTCTTCCACCCTGTTCTGGCCTCTGTCCGAGGCTCGCTGGCAGCAGACGGAAGCAGGAGGCTTGGTCCCCTCTCCCAAAGAACTGATGGTCATTCATTCATTCAGCGAACATCTCTCAAGTGCCTGTGTTTGCTGGGCCCTGTGCTAGGCCTTGGGACATGGTGGTGAGCAGAGCCCAGTCCCTGCCCTCACATGGTCTGGTGGGCAAGAGGGACGAGTCACTGGCAATAACACTGTAGGACAGTGGTGCAGTGAAGGGGCCCATGGCACTGCGTGGGGGTCACGAGAGCCCTGTGTGGGCAGGAGAATAACAATAGCCCCGAGACTGACCTGGACCCTACAAGGCACAGCCAGTCAGGCTGCAGTTGGGTGGTTCTGGCAGCAAATGCCAGGGAGCTCAGGGAACGTGGGCAGGAGGGGAGGCTGCCTGGAGGAAGTGGCATTGTGCTGGGTTTTCAGGATGGAGAGGGTCTGGATGAAGCAGGCACCTGCAGCCCCTGGCTGGACTATCACTCTCTCGGGAGACCTCATCCCAAGTGCATGTGGGCTGGAGGGAGCTTCAGGCCTCCCCCTCCCTTTCAGAATCCTTCACGCCTGACCACAAGCCCCTGATGGGGGAGGCACCCGAGCTCCGTGGGTTCTTCCTGGGCTGTGGCTTCAACAGTGCTGGTGAGTGCGGGCAGTGGCGGGAAGCGGTCCCGGAGTGCCGCAGCCGGACAGCGGTGGAGACGGGAGAGGCTAGAGAGGCTGCGGGCAGGGTGCGGTCCAGCTGGGGGGGCGTGCAGCATCCCCGGTATGAGATCAGGGCTTGGGGCATGCACCACATGTGCAGATGGGGAGAGCATGGAATTGGACTATATTGGGTACCTGGGAACAGACTGCAGACCTGTGGTTCTGCTTCTGCCAGGAATGATGCTGGGCGGTGGCTGTGGGCAGGAGCTGGCCCACTGGATTGTCCACGGGCGCCCGGAGAAGGACATGTACAGCTACGACATCAGGTGAGTACGCCCATACACCCGAGGGCAGGGCCAGCAGCAGGCAGGCTACGCCGTGCGGGCACCTGGCTTTGGCAGATCCATGGCCCTTCAGTTTCCAGGGTCTCTTGTCCCGGGGTCCTGCCTGACCCTCTGGAGAGTTCTGGAGCCATCAGTGGGATCTCATCATCCCACTTACAGGTGGGGAGACTGAGGCCTGGGGAGCAGGCAGAGCTGGGACAATCATTCTCGGTGTGTGTCTGGGGCTTGGAGCCAGGTGGCGCCAACTAGCATTCCTGTTCCATCGGTCACTATAGAGTGGCCAGGAGTGAATCATACCTAGTGCCGAGCAATTTCCTCGTCTGTGACACGGAGGCGGTAATGGCGACACTGCAAAGGTTTGGGAGCAGCAAGCCGTGTAGGTCAAGTGCTCAGCGTCTGGTCTGCCCACAGAAGCACTAAATAAACCTGAGCAGAGGCACGGGGACTGATGGCCAGAGCTGAGAGGCATCCCTGTTGCCCAGTGGCCTTCTGCAGGTCAGGGCCACCCTTAAAGAGGACAGGACAGTGACACAGGGCCAGGTCAGGAGGGTGGCACCTCAACTCTCCTCTGACCCAGGCAGGGCCTGGCGGGTGGGTGTCGGTGGGGCTGGGCTGTGGTGTCTCCCCCCTAGGGTAACCTGGGCCTGTCCTGTGCTCTGCAGGGTGGCAGTCGAGGCAGAGCAGCAGGGAGGGAGACCTGCCTCTGTGGCCTGCTCAGCCCACTCCACTCGTGACCACTCCTGGTGGACGGTGTCCTTGGGGAGACCCCAGCTGCCCCACAGGGGCCAGAGGCCGGGGTGGGGGGTGGAGGGGCTGCAGGTTCAGCTCCGGGTACCCGCATGCTTCTGCTAACCTCGCTCCTTCCTGGCCTGAGGAGGACATTACACCCTCAGGGGTCAGGGAGAGAGAGACAGACAGGCAGACACTAAAGTCCCCCCGACTGCCACCCCCTCCATGCTACCCAGTGCAGTGAGGTCTGCTCTGCAGCTGCCTCGGAGCCCGTCTGGGGCTGCGCCCATGCACTTCCCCCAAAGAGGAAGGTTCCAGAAATGATAAGCTGCAAGGGACCTTGGGAAGGGCCACATCAAACCACCCCTACGAACACAAGGTGGAGGCGACTTGTCTGAAGTCACCCAGCTTTCGAACCAGAGCTGCGCTTCCAGACCCCACACCCCGCGCAGGCCTGCGCTGCCTCCAGAGCCCTCCCGGGGCCCTCCTGTCCCCACCAGGCCTCCTTCACCTCCTGGCTCTGCGGTGTGACCAGGAACACTCGTGTCCCCTCCCAGCCTGTTTCCTCTCGTATGAGATGAGGCAGACTTTGGGCCCCATGCATAGGGCAACAGAGAGGTCTCTGGAGACAGCACTCAGCCCTGGGGTTATGCTGGAAAAGAGCAATTCTTAGTAATAGTGTCATTAATAATAACGCGCACACCTGTAGCTCACTCCCCACCGCCCCACCAGAAAGACGTTCCTGCCAGAAAGACGTTCCTGCCAGAATGACATGCAGACTAAGAGTCAATTTGCCCCGACAGGCTGGGCAGGTACCGCAGAGCTCAGGAACTCCAGGGGGGATGTGGCTGGCGGCGGTGGCTGGGAGGACCAGGCAGAGTCCAGCAAAGGACGGGGCTGTGGGTCCCGGCATGGCCAGGCCAGGCGTCTAATCCAGCCCGCTGTTCTGCCCACGAGAAGGCAGGAGGAGGGGCCTGGGCCACAGGCCAGCTGCAGGGCCTCTCGGCTCAGCAAGAAATGGTGTGGGGCCCCCTGGGTTGGAGCTGGACCCCAGTAGGGGGCTGCACATGCTGTCCCCAGCCTCAAGGAGACAGACCCAAAGCTATCCTGTCAGACCTTCTCTGGCCCCAGAGGCTGGATTCTGCAGCTGCTCCCCTCCACAGCTGGGCTTCTCCTGGAGAGACCTGGGGTCCTGCACACTGGCAGCGGGGGAGGGGGCTCCTTGCTGAGGAGAAAGGGGACTGGTGTTGACACCGCGGTGACACCGGGGTGACACACTGTCGACCCTGAGCTTTAAAGACTCCTCCCATTAACCTTCACTAGTCTATTTGGGCTTCTGAGCCCCTCCCTCTCGGGGGCCCACTCACTCCCCTGGGTATGCGGGGGCCCGAAATCCCCAACTCTGGAGTCCAGAGAGCAGATGGCAATGCGGCAAGAGCGAGACCAGAGCCCAGTGTGTCTGTCGGGCATGAGCGCCCGGCTCGGCCCTGTCTGCAGCACCCCCTCTGCTCACTACGGCAGCAGGGCAGGGGCTTGCGGGCGAGCAGGCTGAGCCCCGGGTGTGGGGGCGAGTGGAGAGCCAGGAGCCACCCCGGCGCTGAGCCACGGGGAGGACTCCAGCCGAGGGGACGAGGGTCCAGGTTTGCCCTGGTCCTTGGCCAGCCCTCCCCTGACGGGCCGTCCCCAGAGCAGTGACCCGGTCCCTCCGTCCGCGGCAGGCGCTTCCATCACTCGCTCACAGACCACCGCCGCTGGATCCGCGAGCGCAGCCACGAGTCCTACGCCAAGAACTACTCCGTTGTCTTCCCCCACGACGAGCCACTGGCTGGGCGCAACATGAGGAGGGACCCCCTGCACGAGGTACCACTCCCAGCAAGTCCTGCTGCGTGCCAGGCCGTGGTGACTCTCTGGGAAGTCCTCAGGGTATTGGGGCAACGGTAATGCAAGGAGAAACCCCAACTGCAGGGCAGGCACTGCAGGGGCGACGAGGCTGTGAACCCAGCAGGCCTCTGGGCTGCGCCCTGTGTTCGGGGCTGGGACGTGTGGGGAAACGGCTCCCGCCAAGGGACTGGGATTCCAGGGGAGGAGACAGCACATCCCAGCGCTGCAGGGCAGGGGTCTGGGGAGCAGGTGCACGGTGGGTGTGTGCTGTCGAATGTCAGAGTGGGGACAGTCGGGCTGTGTGTGCTGAGAAGATGGGCCCCTGCTTGTGAGGCCTGCTTGGGATGCCTTTTTCCCCTGGTGAGCTTCTGCTTACACGATGAAACCCACTGCCAGGTGCCCTTCCCTGAGCTCTGCCCCGTGCGTGCTCCTGGCGCTCCCACTCCGTGCTCCTGCCCGCCTGCATTCCCTCCTCCCAGTCATCCTGTGCTGGATGCTTTGCTTACGTGGGAACAGGGGCTATGTCCTAGTCACTCTGGTTCATTGAGTGGATGGATGGAGGGGGAGACAGGAGAGCAGGCTCAGGGAGCAGGTGGCATTTAAGCTGGAGGAGGGGCCTCCCTCCTCTGGGACTCCAGTGTCTAAACCAAGAGGGACCCCAGTATCAGCTGCACCTCCTGGGGAGAGGCCGGGAGACGTCAGTGGTCAGAAGGCTGGTTACCAGACCGCCCTGGCCCCTTGGCCCAGCTGGTGGGCCAGCTGTGATCTCAGGCCACATGGCCTCAGGGTCACCCCCACCTGCCCCCAGGCCTTCAATCACCCCCTTGCCAGTCCCGACAGTTCAACAGCCTCCAGGAATGAATGCAGGGTTTGCCCAGCTCACGGTGGGCTCAGACACATTCCTTACAACCAAACACTTCTACCCAAAGAGACTCGGCGAGGGCTGAAGCCCACCCCTGCCCCCGCTTCCTGGTCAGCATCCTATGACACTCGACAGCCACTTACATTTTCTCTCTCTCTTTTATTATTTTTTTTGTCTTTTGTCTTTTTCCGTGTCTGGCAACGGATCGCAACTCTCAGTGTTGCCCCCGTACCGGACCGGGGACCAGCAACGGGATCGCAACCCTCGGTGCTGCTCCCGCGCCTCGCTCAGCCAGTGAGCGGGAACCGGTCTGTATGTGGGATCCGAACCCTCGGGCGGGAGCGCCACCGCGCTTCCCAAGCCGTGCACTTATCCAGTGCGCCACCGGGCCGGCCCTCTCTCTCTCTTTTTTAAGGAGAGGAGCCTGCCCCTTTAAGTGGGGTTCTGAGACTAACACTTTCCCTCCTTGGAAAGGTGATCTGTGGGTGCCTCCTTCCCCACTGAACAGCAGGGGTTCTTCTGTACTTGATTGCTGCCCTGTGGCGTCCCCGACATGTGGAGAGGACCTACGGGTGTCACTATGGCACCGTGATCATGGGTGTTTCTCCTCCCGCTCTGTGCTCTGCCTGCATCCACCCCACCCAGGGCTGCTAGACCATCCGTCTGGGCACCCGCACCTGGGCCAGACTCAGCTTCCACGGCCCCCTTGGGCCTGGGCTCTGGGCCCTGCTGCCAGTCAGGGGCAGGGCGTGGACAGGTCCTTCTAAACCTGAGAGTGGGGAGTCTTTCTTTCTTTCTTTCTGTTTTAATACCAAATTTATTGTCAAAGAAATCTTCCACTAGATTACTTCCCCGTGTCTGTTATACTTGTTATTGTGGTAAAGTACACAAAACATAAAATTAGCCATTTAATGACCATTTTAATGAGTACGCCTCAGAGCATTAAGTGCATCTACAGGGCTGTGCATGCATCACCACTGTCTAGTTCCGGAACATTCTCAGGACTCCACACAGAAGCCCCGTCCCATTAATTAGTCACTCCTCATTGTCCCTCCCCCCAGCCCCTGCCAACCTGTAACCTCCTTTCCTCTCTACAACTTTGCCTGTTCTGGACATTTCATACCAAGGGAACCATACGATGTGTGACCTTTGTGTCTGGCTTCTTCCCCTCAGCATGTCTTAGAGGTTCATCTGTGCTGCAGCACGTGTCAGAAATTCTGTTCCTTTTTGTGGCTGAATAATATCCCATTGCACACAGACCACGTTTTGTTTGTCCTGCATCGGCTGCTGCCGCGTGGTCTGTCCCACTTCTGGCTGCTGTGCACACATGTGTACCGTGTGTGTTTGAGACGCTGCTTCCGGCTGTCTTGGGCATGTATCTAGGAGTGGAATTGCTGGGTCATGTGGTGTATTAGTTTGCTTGGCTGCCATAACAACACACCACAGACTGGGTGGTTTAAACAACAGAGATTTATTTTCTCATGTTTCTGGAGACCAGGAGGTCCAAGATCAAGGTGTCAGCGAATGACTCTGTTCCTGCAGGAGGCCTCTTAGCTCATAGATGGCTGCCTCTGGCTGTGTCCTCACATGGTGGAGAGAGCTCTGGAGTCTCTTCCTCTTAGAAGGGCACCAGCCCTACTGGGTCAGGCCCCACCCTATGACCTCATTTAGCCTTAGTCACCTGAAAGTCACCCATCTCCAAATGTGGTCATATTGGGGGTTAGGGCTTTCACATATCAATGGGAGGAGGTGGACACGATTCAGTTCCTAGACTGGGGATTCTTGGGGCGAGGCAGTGGGGGTGTTGGGGGTGTGGGGCTCTAGGGTGGGAGTGGCAGGCTGGGCTGGGGTCCTAGTTCTGAGTGCAAGCGCCTCTTTGCCCTCTACACCTGGCTTTGGAGGGGCAATGTGGTCGCTCTCCGCCCTGCGCGGGTGCCTTCCATGTCTGAAGGGGCTTGTTCACCCCGCCTGTGCAGGAGCTCCTCGGACGAGGCTGTGTGTTCCAGGAGCGGCATGGCTGGGAGCGGCCGGGATGGTTTAACCTCCAAGGCGCCGCCCCGGTGAGTAGCTCCAGCTCTGCGCCCAGCAGTCTCACCAGCGCCACTGGTCCATTCAGCAGAGAGGCCCTGCTCACCGCCCCCTCCCACCTCTGCGTTGTCCCCTCACCCCAGGTGGGGAGCTGAGTCCCGTGGACCTGCCCGTGAGAGCTGGGGCCTCCTGCCCCTGGCCACGTGGGGAGGGCTCCTCCCTGGAGGTGGGAGACAGCACAGGAGACTCCCCCAGGGTGCAGGAGGAACCAAGAGCATCTTCTCATACTTTTGCGCGTATATTTCTGCCGCCCCAACTGTTAATTTATGGTAGTGAGAGGATTTAGCTCAAAATTATGCACTCAGTGCGTTTGGTTTCTCAATTGAGATTTCACAGCATCCTGGCCTGTGGGTGCCCTCTGGGGCCTCCCAGCACCCTCAGTGCCTCTCCAGGACCTGTGTCTTCAGAGAGAATAAAAGCCAGTCCTGCTCGTGAAACCCTGGGATGGGGACTCTGGAGCAGACGATGTGAGGCTCTAACACCCACCACGCGTTAGCATTTGATCCAGATTTGTACAAATTAAGGTCACCTTGCAGGGCAGCCGTCTTCCCTCCCTATAGCAGCACATGTCCATGGTGAGTCCCAGGGCATCGTCAGGGGAGACGGGGGCCAGAGCTCACAGCAGGGGCCCTGGCTCTGGGGTCATGTCCTCAGAGCCTTGTTGATCATGGTCCCTTCATATATGGCTCCTAGAGACGATGTGGGGAGGATAGGCCTGGGAAGACGCTGTCTTTAAGCACAGCTCACCGCATTCAGCCTGGGTAGCCCTGGAAGCCCCTCACCCCTGGAGTCCCTGGGCAGAGAGGAGCCAAGAGTTGGAGTCAGGAACACATCCTTGGTCCCAAGATGGGCAGACTTTGCACCCCATGTGGGAGTCACCCTGGGAGTCCAGGAGACGGGCAATGTCCCTCCAATCCCTGACACTGCAGCAGGGCGGCCACTGCTAGGATGTCCCTGCTGTGGTCTCACAGACCAGGGTGGGCCGTGCCTGGCCAGGGAGTGAGAAGTTGCTGGGAAAGACCCCTCCCTGGACACCGGGGCTTGAGCTGGGGCTTGAGGAGCTGTGGAGCCCAACTCAGTTATAACCTCACACTCAGCTCTGAGCTGTAGAGAGGAGGTGAGGGCTGGTGGGCATGGTGGGCAGGGCTGGGAGGTGAGAGTAGCCTGCACCTGTACTCACATCTGTGTGGTGCCAGCAGTCTGGAAGGGGGGGCGGTAGGCAGAGCCTGGGTGGTGGGGTTGTCTGACAGAGGGGCAGATGGCAGGAGGCGCCGAGGCAATGGCAGGGGATCCAGACTCTGCAACCACCAGGCTTCATGCCATGGCTCTGTTGGGCACTTGTGTGTGACCTGGGCAAGGTTTAGTCTCTCTGGGCCTCCAGTTGTCCATTAGGAGTATGTGGCACTTCCAGCAGGGTCTGGCCCAGAGTGGGAACAGGGTCCCAGGTCACCATGGCAACAGCTCCTGGAGCATCACTGCAGTGATCTGCAGTTTATGTAGTTTGTGCGTGTGTGTGTATGTGTGTGTACGTGTATGTGTGTGTATATGTGTGTATGTGTGTGTGCTTGTGTGTATGTGAATGTGTATGTGTGTATGAAAGTGTGTGCACGTGCGTGTGTGTGCACGTTGTGTATGTGTGTGTATGTGTTTGTGTGTACGTGTCTGTGTGTATGTGCGTGTGTGTGCGTGTACATGTGTGTATGTCTCTGTGTATGTGTGTGCGTGTGTGTGCATGTGTGTATGCATGTGTGTGTGTATGTGAATGTGAGTGTGT
>NW_007740660.1:13252-29036 GCF_000696425.1 Galeopterus variegatus | reverse complement strand
AGGGTGGTGGGCTAGCCCGGGGAGGGGAGGTGTAGGGAAGGAATGGCATTGGGTTTTTCTGGGTGTTCCTACTCCACCCTGTACCCCGTGTCTGAGCTGCCCACCTCCAACCTCATCTTCCTGAAGCCTGCTCCAGACTTGGCCCCCTCCCCAAGCCCCACTTGAACCTCTCTCACCAGCAGTGAAATTCTGGGCTTCTGAGCCTGTCCATTTACTGTCTGTGTCTCCTGCCTGCTGTCCTGCATACACGGCGTCCCCAGCACCCAGCCTGGTATACAGCAGGTGCTCAATCAACACCAGCAAAAGCTGATGGGCCCTCCTTCCCGGCCAGAGCTGCTAACCGCTCGCCCGAGCCCCATGAGGGGGGACGCCGAGTACTCCTTGTCTAGGGACCGGGAAATCAAGTTGGGGGCCGGCTTGCCTGCTCTCAGGCCCTCATGACACCCTCCACGTCTGGGGCCCTGGCCCTGGGGTCCCCTGAAGCCTGACATTCTGGAAACACCTCCCACCACCTTTGGCCGCTTCCCAGCCTTTCCCAGGTTGCAAATCCCCTAATAAGTCCAGGAGAGCCTGGGGGGCTGGAGGAAGACGGACCTCAGACCTGCCACCCTGCCCCAATTCCACTTTTCAGCCCAAGACAGAGAGAAAAAAGCAACGCTGACTGTCAAGTGCACACACAGCCCCAGAAAGGAGCCAGGAGCCTCTGCCCTTCCCCACTGAACGGCACTGAAAGACCCTCAGAAGATCCTGCCCCGGCTGCCCGCGCCCTCCTGCCCCCCAGGAGCAGGATGTTTACAGAAGGAGCCGGTCCTGAGGACTGCCGGGCAGCGGCCAGATAAGGAAGCGGGGGAGGTCGTCAAGGAAACAGCAGGGAGGGGGTGCAGGCGGGACCCCTCCTCTCATTCCCAGCCCCCAGGCTGTTCCGAGAGAAACCTAGTTGGGGGTTTTCACTTTGTGACGTGGGGAAAAGAAACTACCTTCCCTCCGCCAGGAGCAAAGGAGGAGGTGGGCTTGTGGGATGCAGAACATGGTGTCCAGGAGCGAGCATGGGGGGGTATGACAGATTCTCAGCCCCAAAGGCCCCCAGTTACCCAGGGGAGGGTCCAAGAAGACAGCAGGGAAGAGGGGGCCTTGAGGCTGGGTTTTGAGGGATGCATAGGAGTTTGCTGGTTCCTGCCCTCCAGGAACACCCAGCTTTAGGAGGGAATAGGGCTGGCTGCACACAGATCGTCATGGGCCTGTGTGGCGAGGGGCTAGACTCACACGTCTGGACCCCCAGCCTCACCCACCTACAGGGGCAGCTCACCATGCTACCTAAGTACCTCCCGGGCCCAGCAAAATGGGTGAGCTGTGGGGCTGGGAGCTTGGAGCCCTACAGCAGAGCAGTGCAGGGGCTCGGGTAGGTGTGTACGGACGGTAAGAGAGTCGGGGAGATCTCTCCGGCCACATGAGGGACAGCAGGCCCTGGTCAGGGCTGCCCTTGGAGGATAACACGGGAGGGACTCCCACCCGGCACGGGAGGGGTTAACTCAGAGGCCGCTGGGCAGTGGGGGTCCTTCCCTTCCGGTGGCTGGCGGCTGGCAGGGTCTGGCGGGGCCTGTGTTTACAGAAGCCAAGGGAGGGGCGGGCACAGGCCTGGACAAAGCCGGCAGCTGGGCCGGGCCGTCCCTACGAGGCCCCTAGCAAGCAGCAGCCCCAGCCCTGCAGCCCGACCGGCTCCTCCTGCTCCGCCCCTTCCTGCCTCTCTGAGCTCCGAGGCCTCCTCCCGGCCCTGAGTATTGCCAGGAGGTTGGAGGGGTGGCACTCCCAGGACCACATTCAGCTGACAAGGACTCAGGGGACGTGAGGGAGGTCCTAACCCTGCTCTCCCTGGCTGAGAGCCAGGCTTCCCCTCCCCCAATCTGAGCCAGGCTCATCCCAAGTGGGAGGGATGGCCCTGGGTCTGTCCCGTGTCTGAGCACCTGGACACCTGCCCAGACCTGTCCTCAGCCGGCCCCCCCTCGGCATGCCTGGTCATCTCTCTTCCCAAGGCCTCGGTCGCGAGACGCTTCCCAGTGGGCTGTGTCTTGTACCCGTCTCACCCCGGACCAGGAGCGATCGAGGGCAGGGTCAGGCCACAGAGGGGGCATACTGTTGGCGCTCAATAAATGTGCACGGCACACCAGTAACTCTGTATTCAGCGCATCTGGGGCGCCTGCCGACCGCTGAGTTTTGGGAGGCTGCCGCACAGGAGGTGCTGTTTGTAGCCCGTCTTACAGATGGGGAAACTGAGGCTCCCCCCATGGTGGGAGCAGGTCAGGGGCCGGGACTCTATCTCAAATCAGCAGCTGAAGGATATGTCCCCCCAGAGCCCACCTGCCCATCAGGGACCTGACTCCGTGTCACAAGCACAGAGGCCAGCCCCGCCCCCATCACCTGCCGTCCCTACTGTGGGGGGACCCCCATAGTACCCTGGGTCTTGAAGGAGGGAGCCTGGGCTGTCAGTCAGGGGCTGGGGCCTGGAGACCCTCCCAAGAGACCCACCTCGCAGACTCACAGCCGTGCCTTCCCCATCAGGCCCCCTCAGCGGGGGGCGCCTCCAGATGCAGGGAGTCCTCTGCCGCCCTCAGGCGCCCCCCACCTCCCGTGACCTGGGGGGCTCACCTCGCTTCTGCATGAAGCTGAACAAGTCGTCCAGGAATTCCTTCCTTTTGGGGTCCCCGTCGAGCTCGTAAAGCTGGGAGGGTAGAGAGAGGCCAGGTTAGTGGGTGCCAGAGCTGGGGGATGAAAATCACATCCCACCGTAACAGGGGCCAGGCCGACAGGGACAGCAACCAGAGGTGCCAACACTCAGTCCCCCCTGTGAGCTGTCACCAGCATTCAAACATCTCCTGAGGCCCCAGCAGGCAGAGAATGGACCTGACCCTGCACCCCAGTTGGGGACCCGGAGCTGCCCTAACATAGCACCACAGACCGGGTGGCTTAAAACGATGAAGACTTATTCTTTCACATTCCGGAGGCCAGAAGTCTGACATCGGGGTGTGGCAGGGACGTGCTCTCTCTCTGGAGGCTCCAGGGGAGGACTTTCCTGCCCCTTCCAGCTCCTGGAGCTGGCGGCTCCCTGGGTTTGTGGCCATGTCCCTCCAGTCTCTGCCGCCATCGTCACATGGCTCTATATTCTTTCTGTCTTTTCTACGCTCACCAGGCCCCTGGATTTAGGGCTCCTAGCCTCATCTCAGTCCTTAACTAATTACATCTGTAAAGACTCCATTTCCAAATAAGGTCCCTTTCATGGGAACCGGGGGTCAGGACCTCAACGTGCCTTTTTGGGAGATATTACTCAACCCCTGCCCATGCTGACACAGCAAATAATTTCTACAATGGCCACGACAGATGCCTCCCGGGGCTGTCCTGAGAGTCACATGCAAAGGCATCTGCTCCCGAGAGATGGCTCCATTTTGCAGATGAGGAAACTGAGGCACAGCAGCAGGTGGGAGACCACAGCCTGGGACTGTTGGGGACACTCAGCCCAAACCTTCCCGGCTCCCGTGCCATGCCACCCTGACTCCCCTGGCACCAATGACAGCTTCTGCCTGCTGGGGTTACGGCCAGGGAACAACGAGGTCACAACGCATGCCTGGTACTGTCATCGCAGGAGGGGAAAGGGTCTCTATCTGGGGGTGGGGGACAGGAGGTCCCTCGCCCCGCAGATGGTCAGCTCACAGTTTCCGGTGGGCGGGCAGAGGCCTGCAGGGCGGGGGGAAGAGATAATTAGAAAGCGCGGTGCAGGCAGGGGCCGATCTGCCGAGGAGGGGCGGCCCAAATACCAGCCTTCAAATGATTAAGCTCCAGGGGACGCAGCTGGCCGGGCCGTGGGGGGCCTTGAAACCACCAATTAGGCCTCCTCGGGGCTGATTCGTCATGAGGGCCCAAGAACGTGGCCAGGCCCTGCTCTGGCTGGTGGGGACATCCCCGGGTCCTGGGGAGGCAGATAGAGGACGTGGCCACCCCTCAACCGCATCCTGACCCTCTCTGGGCCTCAGTTTCCCCATCTGCATTGTGGAGACAAAGTGGGGCCTTCCAGAGAGCTGCTGGGGGAGCCAGGCGCCCAGACCTCTGCCCTGGGTGGTCTAGGCTGAGCAGAGGGTGAGCTGCCGGCCTTTGTCTCTGCCCCACCCTGGCCAGTGCAGACTGGCCGGCCTGCATTCCTGCACTGATTTATGGTGGCCAGGGAGGCCCGAGTTTCCCCTTCAGCTGCCGGAGGGTGTGGGGCCTGCAGGTAGACCCGGCTGGGCGGCTGGACCGTCCTGCGGGTGTGAGCAGACACACACGCACGCAGCCCCAGGCGGGCCTTGTCACCCTCTGACCCCTGCCCCAGGCCCAGCTCATCCTGCCTGCATGCCCCCCTCAGGGAATCCCTCCCCTCCACTACAATCCTCCAAGGTCCTTTCCATCACCTGAGCCAATCGATTTACTTATTTTTCTGGGTTTTTGTCTGTTCTGCTCACAGCGTCTAGAATCAGAGCATGCAGCAGTTAACAAATGCTCGTGAAATGAACCTTGAGATTCTCAGCTGCAACGTGGGCCAGGCTGGGCAGACAGCAACACAGCAGACTCATGGTGGGAGTTGCCTGAGATGGCTGGTGCCCGGGTCAAAGAGGATTTTGTCCTTGGGGCTGTACTGGGGTGAATGGTATCCCCCCAAATTCAAGTCCATCCGGAACTTCAGAATGGGACCTTATTTGAGGGGCCGGCCCGTGGCTCACTCGGGAGAGTGTGGTGCTGATAACACCAAGGCCACGGGTTCGGATCTTATATAGGAATGGCCGGTTAGCTCACTGGGTGAGCGTGGTGCTGACGACACCAAGTCAAGGGTTGAGATCCCCTTACCGGTCATCTTTTAAAAAAAAAAAAAAAGAATGGGACCTTACTTGCAAAGAGAGGGCCTTTGCAGATGTAATTAGTGAAAATCACGTCATATTGGGGTAGGGTGGGCCCCACATCCGAGGACAGGCGTCCTTATAAGAAGAAGAAACACACAGAGAGAAGCCACATGAAGACAGAGGCAGAGACTGGAGAGATGTGGCCACAAGCCCAGGGACGCCTGAAGCCCTAGAGGCTGGAAGGGGCAGGAAGGACCGTCCCCTGCAGCCTCTGGAGGGAGTGCAGCCCTGCCACGCCTGGATCTCAGACTCTGGGCTCCAGAACTGGGAGAGGATAAACTCTGGTTTTAAGCCACCTAGTTGTGGTTGTTTGTTATAGATCCCCAGCGGCCAGCACACCTCAGGCCCTTCCTGGGCGAGGGGGAAAATCTCCGAGATTCTGAGCCAGGTGAAGTGGGGAACGTCCACCCCATCCCCCACAAGAGACCTCACAGTCGCTCCTGCCTCCGTTTCCCCATCTTTCAGGAAAGTGCGATGAAACACAACTGCTTTAACCCTGAGTACCTGGAACCATGGTGACCCCCATATCCCAGGTGGGGAAACTGAGGCTCAGAGCAGAGAACAGCTGGCCCATGACAGAGGACCAGGAAAGGTGGGAGGAGAGTTGGGGGGTGTTAACCCTCAGGCCAAATGGTGGTCTACCAGGCCGGCGGCGAGGCATGGCCAGACCCCTGTGGGGCCATAAAGTGGGGACGTTCAGGGCCCCCCAGCTGTCGGTGGCCGCGGAGGCTTTAATGGCCGTTGCTGTGGGCAGCTAACAACAAAGGCGGGCAGTAAAGGCCTCCCCAGCTTTATGGGGCTCTGGCCCCTAGTTCCGCTCCCCTGTGGGGTGCATCCCGCCCTGGCCAGCTGGGGATGGGGGAGCAGGGACAGTGTCTAGGCTCCCCATGGCGGTGTCCAGGCCCCCTTTGTGAGCCACAAAACTTCCTCTACCAAACCCACCCGGGTTCTCAGGCTGAAACCATGCCCCTCTCAAAAGTGGACGAGAAAGCTCCAAAATGGGCACCCACAGGACCCCAGAGCTACAAACCCAGGCTGGAGATGGGGCAAAACCTCCAAAACCCGCTTCTGAGGGCTGAGGGTAAGAAAGGCTGCCACACCTGCCCCTCCTGATTCCCCGGGGTCTGAACTAGGGTCTCCCTCTCTGGCCCGGCCTCCCCCTTCTCCCAGCACCCCACCCCTCACCGGCCAAGCACGGTCCCACCTCCGAGCCTTCGTCCTGGCTGTTCCTCTTGCCTGGAATGCCCTTCCCAGTGCCTTCCCCAGCTGGCTTCCCCTCCATTCAGGTCTTAGCTCAAATGTCCCTCCCTGCAAGGGCCCCCCGACCTTCCTGGAGAGGAGCCCCACTCTCTCACTACGGCTGTGGCCGCCCCCACCCCTGGGGATGCCCTCAGGTCTCACTTGCAACACAGTCACTGATTGTCACCGATCCTCTGGCTGATAACACTCCCCCCCCCACACACCGCTCTGTCCCAATCCGGGCTGTGTAGATTTTTACAAATTTGTCTGGTTTCTTGTCTGTTTTCCCCAGAACATGAGGGATTTTTTGTGTGTTTTGTTCCGAGAGTCAAAAATCGGGCCAAGCACACAGTGGTTACTTCATAAATGCATGTTCAGCAAACTCAGCCTCTCAGTTTTGTGTGTCCTTTTCTAACCCGCAATGCCTGTGCTTTGGGCGAGCTCAGTCCCACCGTCCCTGGGAGCCTGACCATGCTGGGTCCTCATCCTGACCCTTACACTTCCTTCTGTGTGGACGTGGCCCCCCGCCCTCTCCAGGTGCAGAACCTCAAGTGGGGGAGGTCGTTAACTGGGATGGAGGCATCCAGCAGGTGCTCAATAAGGGCACATCGCAAGTCTGCATTTTCCCCCTGAGAAGTGGGACAGCTGCGCCCCTTCCAGGCTCCCCATAGGGCAGGGTTGTGGGGGCACACCCGGCTCCAGCCACACAGGGACCCCTCTGGCCTGTTTCAGCTCTGGGGGGGGGTCTTACTCCATGCCTGCCCACCCTGGGATGGAGGGTGTCATTCGCTAATTACCAAGGTTGGGCTGACCGTGTATGTCTCCCCATTCCCAGCACCACCCACTTTGCAGAAGGGGAAACTGAGGCACAGAGCCGGTGAACCCCAGCCACTTCTCTCACCTCTCTTCTCCACTCAGCAGCCAGAAGGGTCTTTCTCAGCAGTCTGAGCATGACCCTCCCCTGCTCTACAGCCTCCCATGGCTCCCCAGTACCCTCACACGGCCAGTCACTTCCCTGCCCGCCCATCCGCACGTCGTCCCTCACCCCGCTGCCCTGGCTTCCTCTGCTCCAGCCACGTGGGCCTTCTGGCTGCTTTTTGAGCAAAATGCACACGATCCCACCCCAGAGGCTTTGCACGGACCCTTCCCTCTGCCTGGAATGCAGTTCCTGAGATCTCCCAATGACTCCCTCCTTCCCACCCAAGCACCACCTTCTCAGAGAACCCCCCCGCTGCTCCTCACCCTCTGACCCATCACCCTGCTCTCTCCTTGCCAGCAGGGGACGCTCAGTGAGTGAATGAAACACGGGGTCCCTGACCCTCCCTGGCTCCGGACACACAGGGTAACTGAGGAACAGCACAGTGGAGTGGGGGGAGGCCAGGGGTGGGGGTGGAAGGTGCTGGGCCCCCACCTGCTGAGGGATGGCTGGGTCCCCTCCGAGATAAGGCCAGGAAGGCGCCCAGGGCTCAGGTCGGGGCCCTGGGGTGGGGGAGGGGAGAGGAAAACTGAGATAACCACCCCCACCCTCACCCCCGGCCCCGGCCCGATGGGCAAACAGGAAATTCTTGTTTATGGCGAAAGGCTGATCATCTTCACCAGCCCTCCACGGAGAGAAACTCCTCGGCAGGGCCAGTGGGTCAGGCTGGGAGGGGGAGGGGGTGCTCGGCCACCCTGCACGGCCCAGGGACCCCTCCAGAATCAGGGAGCTCAGCCCTGGCCTGGGACCCCCTCCCCAGCCTGCCAGCTCTGGACGGCGGGAGGAAGTCAGGAAGAGACCCCCCATGAGTTGGAGAAAATCCACAAAGTGACGGACCCAGCCTGGGGCAGCCCCCTCCCCAGATACCCAAGGTCACATCTCTAGTGCCTGCAATTTTCTCCTCAGTCCCCAGACAGGCCCCACCTGGGCAGTTCCCATCAGGCCACAGGTGGGGGGACAGGGGCGGTGTCTGACCCAAGGCCACGGGGCCCAGGCTGTAAAGAAACCGCCTGTCTGCGGGGCCCCTGGGAGAACCTTTGCCCCTCACAACAACACAATGGGCATCTGCGCAGGCCCCAGGCCCCCTCCCATCTCCCCAGGGGCTCCAAAGTCCACGGGGCCCCACCTCTGCGATAGGGGCCACATGGCTGTGGGGGAACCCCAGGACAGGGAGGTGCCTAGTCTGGCCAATGTCTTTTAGACATTCCCTATGGCCACCGAGATCAGGAGAAACCAAGAAACAACCCAAGTGTCCGCATTCCAGGACTGGCTGAGCCCTGGACACGGGATGGGTGGAGAGACATCCGAAGATGGGAAATTGTTAAGAAGGCATGTTTTCGCACGGTCCCATACGGGCCTTCTGGGAAACTGAAGAAGTGTGCTTTCCTCTAAGGACAGATATAGGTTTGTGAACACTCCGAAAAGGTGGGAATAGATCTGACTCAGCAGCCACCCCCTTATGGGCAGTGGCCCGAGCCACCCCGGTGCCCACGTGCCCAGCGGGGCGGTTCCCAGGCTGCCGAGGATCAGACGGAAAAAGAAACCATCTGGGGCAGGGACCCTGGGGACTGCTTGGGGGACTGCTCGGGGGAGTGAACAAATGGACCAGGGAGCCTCACCACTCAGGGCTGGGTGGGTCCCGGGGGGTTCATTGCTTAACCTCAACGACTTTGTTTATTTTTATTTTTTCATCTACTTCTGTTAAAAACTAAAGCTTTTGAAAAAAATTTATTGAGGTGAGGGGCCGGCCCGTGGCTCACTTGGGAGAGGGCGGTGCTGATAACACCAAGGCTGTGGGTTCGGATCCCATATAGGGATGGCCGGTTAGCTCACTTGGGAGAGCGTGGTGCTGACAACACCAAGCCAAGGTCATCTTTAAAAAAAAATAATAATAAAAATAATTTATTGAGGTGAAAAGCACTTCACATGAAACTGACTCATTTGAAGTGTGCAGTCCAGTGGTATTCAGTGCATTCACAATGTTGTGCAGTCGCCACCACAGTCTAGTTCCAGAACATTCCATCAGTCCAAAAAACAACCTGTCCCCCTCAGCAGTCACTCCCCATCCCCTCCCCCAGCACCCGGCAGCCATGAATCCACTTTCTGTCTCTGTGGATCAGCCTGATCCGGACATTTCATGCAGATGGAATCACACAGTGTGTGGCCTTTTGTGTCTGGCGTCTGTCACTGAGCGTGACGTGTTCAAGGCCCGTCCACGTGGCAGCGTGTGTCAGAGCCTCGTTCCTGTTCACGGCTGCATAATATTCCATGTGGATGGACCACGCTGGGTCCGCTCGTCAGTAGATAGACACTTGGGTCATTTCCTCCCTTTCGCTGTTGTGAATTGTGCTGCTGTGAACACATTCACATGTAATCTTACCTGTTTTTGCCTCCTTTGGGTTTTGGACAAGAAACAATTATTGCAATTCTGTAACCAAAGTTAGACTAAAGTGGCTGGTTTTTATCTCCTGAATCACCCACAACACACTCAAACAACCAGGACGGTAAATCAGATGACACTCTCTCCTTGCAGCCTCCCAGAGGCTTAGAAATCTTTACAAGATCCAGCCATGTCTCTCTCCTGCTCTATATCCGACCATGGCTCCCTACTGCCCTCAGGAGAAAGCCCAGCTCCCTGCCTGCCAGGCCCTCCTCACACCTCCAGTGTCTCTCTCCCCTCTGCTCTGGCCCCTGGGAATACCCTTTCCCCAACTTTAGCCTCTTTAACTCCTACAGCTTGCAGGGAGCCTGCTCTGACCCCCAAGGAAAGGCAGCACCTCTCTAGCATCTGTCCCAGCAGGTGGCATGCAGCAGGCGCCCATTAAGGAGGGAAGGAAAGAGCCCAGGAGCTCTCATTCCCTCGGGTGCCTGTCCCATGCCAGCAACACCGGGGTTTCCTTCACACCCCGCTCCTATGCCCCATGCCCCTCATCCCCTCCCTGAGGCCGCCTGATAAATCCCACATTATCAGGCCAGTGAGGCCCCTGGGGCGGCGCAGAGATGACTCAGCGCCTGTGGCCGTTGCTGGGGCCTGCAGGTGGGCAGGGTCTCTGGGGGCCACTGGGGAGCCTCCCCCTTCACAGAAACACCCACGCAGCCCGGTGGGAGAGGCGGGGCAGAACCCAGCATGGCCTCCCCCACAGCCCCGTGCCCACTGTGCACTTGGGAAAACTGAGGCAGGGAGGGGCGTTCTTCAATGTCCGGTCACCAGGTTTGCAGAGAACCAGCAACCTGTCCGGTGCTTTCTCCGTCCTTTTCTGCAGCCCCACGAGGCGGGGAGAGACGTGGTCAGAGAAGGTGCTCCTGTCCCAAGTCCCACAGCCCATAAGTGGCAAAGTGGAACCTGGAGGCCCTGTCCCATCTCCCTCCCGAGAGCCCCGAGTCCAGGAATAAACAGATGGACAAATGGACGAATGAATGAATGAAGTCAAATGGGCTCTCAGCTGGTGTAGAAGGCCAGGGAGTCCAGAACCCCTGCCTGCCTGCTCTACGGTCCTCAGTTTACCCACCATGGGGGGCAGGGGTCAAAGGATCAGGAAGCGGAGGCTGGTGCGGGTCCTCCCTTCCCAGCTCCCGAGAAGGCCTGGCAGGACACAGGGGGGATTTCAAGTTGGAGGGATTTTTTTCCCATTCCGGAAAGTCCCAGGACCCAACATGTGGGGGCCAAGCAAGAGCCACACGGGGCTGTCAGCCCACAGGTTTCTTTGCAGGACAATCCGTCTTGCAGCCATTACTGAGTGCTTCTTGCATATGTTGGACACGACACTGGGGCTACCTAGTGGGTGTGTCCAAAAAAGACCAGGCTTCTCTGCTCAGGGAGCCCCAGGCCAGCGGGGAGACAGCAGAAATCAAACCCAGGTGCTAGGAAGATGTCAGCCAGGGCTGGTGGTCTGCAGAGAAGACAGACATCGAGGGAGGGAGGGGTGCAGGATCGGGGGGGGGCAGGGTCGCCGGCTGCCCCACATACAGTAGGCGCTCAATCGAGGTCCACTGTGCAACCTCAGTCCCTGCCCAGCCCTCTCCGAGCTCTGCCTGGTCAGGAGTCGCCGGGGACTCCCCCGCCCCGCCCGGGCCGTGAGCCCCTTTCGCTTCCCGTCAGCTCTGCAGGCAGCAGGGCCTCGGACACAGACGCTCAAGCCCCGCCGGGCTCGCAGGAAATTGGGTAAGTGATTCTGGGCAGGGCAGAAACATCTGTCTGCTCGACCCCACCCCCCACCGCCCTGACAGGCCCCGGGTCCTCTGAAAACACACAGCACCCCACCCACGAAAGAGATATTAATAAAGAAAGCTCCAGAAATGACCACAAAGCATGTAACACATGAAGCTGACACTTCAAGGTGCTTCTTTCTGGATTTCCGGATCATGAGATTCTGGGGAAGTTTGCCAACGTCACACATTTGTCTTTCTCCCCTGTAATCAGGGGCCACCTTGGAACCTCGGTCTTTTCATCTGTGAAGGGAGCTCGGGGTGTCCCTGGCACACCCAGGTGGAGGACGGACGAGGGACCTCAATTGTTCAGAGAGGAGAGTATGACTCAAGGAAGATGACGGAGGGGGGGGCAAAGCTAGTCGGCTGTCAGGACATCTCACAGTTGGGGTAACTGAGGCACACGGGGGCGGGGGCAGCAGGCCCAGCATGGAGGATGCACCTGGGATAGGTGTAGGTGGTGGCTGCCCCAAGTGAAATGACACGCAGATCAGGGACCTACAGTCCACCCAGAGCCCCCACCGAGGGGCCGGCCCTGGGCAGCCCCCATATCCACATGAGAGCACATTTCACAGACGCAGAAACAGGCACTGAGAGAAGACGGCAGAGTCGGGACTCGAACCCAGGACCGAGCCCCTTGGCTGCTTTGGATTGAGTACAAATGCTTCAGAGAATCAGAAAGTGAAAAACCCAGTCTTCCCTCTCTCCCCGAGCAATGACAAAGCCACTGTCCCACGCTGCCCCATTCGTATGGGGGTCCCAGGCACCCCAGACTTGCCCTCCCAGCCTGCACATGATACATCCTCAGGTTCCCTCCTGACCGCTGGGGCTCTGTCCCCTGAGTCTCAGTTTCCCCACCAAGAAAGGGGGCTCGGAGTTATGGTGGGGTCCAAACACTCCGCCCAGGTCCTGGCAGGTGGCAATTAAAAATCTCGTCCTGGGATTTCCTCTGGAAGGAAGCAGCCACGTTCCCCTGAAGATAAGACCCGGACGGCCCTGAAAAGCACCAGAAGGGACTTCCCCAGTGGCTGGAGCCATTCAGAAAGATGTGCCTGGTGGGACAGTGAGGTCCCTGTCATTCCCAGCCCAGATTCTCTGAACGGAAACCCAGCCAGGCCCCAGCAGCAGGGAGTGGGTGGTCCGAGGGAGACGCCCCTGCCACAGCCATGTCAACTGGGTCCTCATGGAGAGGACATGGGGACAATTCAAGATGCTTCTGAAGAAGGCAGCAGGAAGGTTGGGGTCCTGGAGGGCTCAGGGCCTGGGGTCCCCACAGGGCACACCTGGCAGGAGCTGACCCCACGGCAGTGGCCAGCAGCCTCCATGTAGGGGAACATCCCCCTGCCCATGAGCAGCCACCTCACAGGGAAATACAGAGGAGAGAACTGAGAGGCATGCTGGGGCCACCGGGGCATACAGCAGGCGCCCACTCCGTGCCCTGTCCCTTCGCTACACGAGCCTAAGTTGGAGGCAGAGACTTGCTGGATGGTCATTAACGACGACGATAATAATAAAATGACAACAGCCAGCATGCATTCAAATGCCGACCTCATTTTACAGAGGGGAAACTGAGGCCCAGAGGGAGGAAGTCACAGGTGGCTGATGCGAGTCGGGGCAGAGCCGCAATGTGCACACTGGCTCAGCTGGGCTCTGCACCCCCAGGTGGTGGCTGGCATCAGGGAAATGAGTAACTCACAGTGACTTCAGGCCCGGCCTCCTTTCCAGGAATCGGCTCCAGGCATCCCCGACAGCTGGGCACGTGGACTGGCAGGGGAGGGCCGGGCAGACTGCCAGCCCGGGCAGGGGCACCGGGGGGGCCAGGGCGGGGAGAGGCCGGTGCACCCGCTCTCGGAGAAAACAGCAGTTGAGGAGGAATTATAGGGGGACGCGGCGGGGGTGGGGAGCAGCGGAGATACAGAGAGAGGAAAAGAAAGAGACAGACATGGCTCGGGTTCGAGTCCCAGCTCCCCCAGAGCAAAGCAGGGTGACTTGGATGGGTCGCCTGGTCCTAGCCCCCAGCCTCTGTCAGGGGAGCCCGGGGCCCAGCTGGCACCTCTGGGGAAGAATTTATTGGGCTGGTCATAAAAGGAGATAAAACAGGACAAAGAGCTGGAGGAAGGGGTGGCCGGGCCCCCACCTTGTCTGCAGTGGGGGGCTTGGGGCACTCAGGGGGACGCACACAAGTCTGGAAGACCCATATTTGTAACAGTGGGCTCGGCACCCCTAAGTGGGATGGGGGTTCTGGGTGCACCCTAAGAACAGGGCAGAGGCTGGGGCTGCCACGGGGGCCCATGGGTGCTCCCAGCGTGGACAGAAGCACCAGACACAAGACACAGCCACACCCTCCCACACGGACACTGGGACGTGCACACAGACACGCCCGTCCACCCTGACCCAGACACACAGACACACCTTCCGAGATAAAGGCCAGACGCAGGCCCACCCTCCGCCCTGCCCCACCCCGCCGCCACGGTCCCCTGGCCTCCAGCGCCACGAGGGCGGGAAGTTCTGCCTCCTTTGTCCACAGATGTGTCCACAGCGCCCAACAGGCTGGCATACAGCGGGCGCTCCATCGATGCCCGGAAGGACCGCGCTCAGACATACGTGCATGCACATGGGCAGGCAGAGCCCTAACCCATCTCACGGCTCCACTGGCAGGACAATCCGGGTCCCCCGGTCCCAGACTAATCCCAGAAAGGGTTCTGCAGGTGACTGGGTCGGGGCCCCCTATGTCCTGTGGCCTGGCAGTGTCAAAGCCTGTCCATGCCACCACGGCGTGTGGCTCCCTAAGAATCTGCCCCTCGTGGGTTTTGTATGAGCTTCCCAGGGCAGCTGACACAAAGTGCCACAAAGCAGGAGGCTTAAAACGACAGATTTACGCTCTCTCAGCTCTGGAGCCCAGAGTCTGAGATCCAGGTGTGGCAGGGCCACAGCCCTCCAGTCTCTGCCTCTGTCTTCATGTGGCTTCTCCGCTGTGTCTGTGTCCAAATTTCCTCTTTTCTACAAGGACACCAGTCACTGGATTGGGTCCCACCCTAAGGACCTCATTCTAACTAACTCCATCTGCAAAGACCCTACCTCCAAATGAGTTCCCACTCTGAACTTGTGGACAGTCGTGAGATTTGGGGGACAGGACAACGCAGGACAGGTTTCTTCTGGAACATGGTTTTTCACTTGTCTTCTGCCCACTGTGGCCGCAGTGGCCACATCTGGGCCCAGGGCCTGCGTCCCAGGGGAGCTCACTGTGCATGAGTGGACAGAGGGGGGCCTGCAGGGGCCGCCCACCCCACACATGCCCTGCCCAGCCCCTCGGCCCCTCAGACCCCCAGCCCAGCCCTGACCACGGGGGCAAGGCTGTGTCCCAGCACCGAGGCCTTCAATGGCCAGATTAGTTACCGTTTAACCCCATGACCCCCAATTGTCCTCTGGCCATGAGCAGCCGAGCATGCGGAGAAGGGGCGGTCCACACCCGCCCCCCTGCCCTGCGCTTGCCCACCCACCGGGCTGGCACCCCCAGCTACACGATCAAGTGTTCCCTGTGGGTTGGGGCCAAGAGTCAGAGAACTTTAGGGGGTTGAAGGGTTTCAGAAATTGGTCCTTTGTGTCAGGCGGGGAAACTGAGACACCGGGTGGCACCTCTGGACTAGAGAGGGTGCACCGCCCCCACCATGGCCCTGTCCATCCCTCAGTGGTCACTGGGCTGTATCAGCAATGCCTGCCCAGAGCCCACAGTGGACAGGGGCGTGGCCGACCTGTGCCCCTCCAGCTGATCCAAACCACTGACCAGGACAACGTGACTTTCCAAGCAGGCACCGGGGCTAATGGTTAACAGGTCCCACGGCCACCTCACATTTCAAAGGGCCTGCTGGGTCAGTGGCAGGCATGCAAGGTCCCCAGACACATAAGCACAGCTGTGTGCAGGCACACGCACACATGCCTGCAGACACCCCAGACACGCACACGCACAGCCACGTCCCAACAGGAGATCTGCAGGTGACCGACCATCACCCCAACGTGCCCACGGACACGCAGGACAGAGGAGCAGACGCGTGCAGGGGTGCCCGGACTCAAGCCACCCACGCATGTCCATGCACCAGACACCCTCCCTGACGTGTCCACGTGAGACAAGGACATATACAGTTTGCCATGTCACATGGTACACACAGAGCCACACCAGCAGGCACCTGAGATGACAGATATATACAAATGATGCCACCAGGTGGGGCCTCGTGGCCTCAGGTTATGCATATGGGCCACACATGGCCATGGACACGAGGCTCACGGACACCAGCAGATGCCCAGTTTACAGGGGCACAGACACTGCCCTGGACCCCAACATGCCGGCCACCACGTCCCCTGGCTGGCGCGCTCAGTGCCCATCCACACGTACGCGCGCGGCTCCCACGCCCGCTCCCGCCCGCCCCAGTTGGCTCTGCCCGCC
>NW_007740660.1:6280-12763 GCF_000696425.1 Galeopterus variegatus | reverse complement strand
GCCGCCCCAATGGCCCAGGGCTCCCAGAATCCCGGGAAGACACCCGGCTCTGAGGCTGGCCCCCAAGGACCTGGCGCCCGGCCCTCTCAACAAACCCTCTCTGTCTCAAATGTGCCAGACAGCATCATGCTCAGGACCTGGGGCCTGGCCTCCAGGACTTTGCCCAGGCTGTGCGGTCATCCAGAACACCCCCTCCACTGGAAAAAGTCTCACCCATCCTCCTGCCCGGTCCCGGAGGCCCAGCTGCAGTGCTGGCGTCTTCCGCTCCTGCCCGGACCACAGACTCCTCCATTCTGTCCCCAGCACAGGCTCCAGAAGGGTCCTCCCAGCATCTTCCTCCCTCCCCAGCTACAAACTCTGCCAAGATGCCCTTTGAGCTCAACTTTGGTTTGCCCCAATATTCACTCCACCCATTTCTTCCTCTCACGTTTTATGCTCCAGCCACTCTGTTCCAAGAAACAGGCCCTGCCCTTCTCTGTCCATCTGCAAACTCTTCTACATTCTGCAAAACCCCAGCTCCAATGCCCCTTCCTCTGGGCAGAAAGTACCAGAGGTACTGTGGCTCCCACCAGCCTGAAGGTCTCCCAGGCAGGATGGGGAAAGAATCCGCCACCTCGTCTCGGAGCCCTGGCACTTCCAGCTCCCCACCCCCACTCCACACTGCCCCAAGCAACTCTCGCAAGCCCAGAGATGTTCAGTGCGGTATTGTTTACACCAGGCAAACAACAAACCAGATGCCTGAACCTGCTGCCGGGGCCACAGCGTGTTTGGGCAGGGCGGGATGTGCATGGGAATTAAATGTGCCACAGAGGCCGGCAGGGGGTGGGGAGGCCAGGCTGGCTGCGTGTGTCCGGCCTCGCACTTCAGGCTGCTGGTGGCTGTCCTGCCCTGCTGTCTACACGTGTCCAGCCACTGGATCCTGAGGCCTGGATGGGAGGGTGGCATCCAGATCTGCCCAGTTGATCGGCCCTGGACTAACCTCCTTCATCTCATACAAAGGAAACCGAGGCTCAGGGAGAGTGGTTCCCTTGGCCACCTGTCCACCTTTCCAGGACCACTCTGGCAGGTGCTGGGGGCAGCACCTCTTGGGGTCAAATCCCAGCTCTGACACCTCCCCCATCTGACTGTGAGCACGTGACTAGATCGCCCTGTGCCTCGGTTTCCCCATCTGCACAATGGAGGCCACGATTCCTTCCTTGTGGGATCGAATGAGGATACAAATATAAAATGCTCAGTCTGCCGCCTACACGTAGTTAAGCGACGGATTATCAGCTGGCACCGCCATTTCTGTGCTCATTAGCAAGTTATGTGGTGGGCAGACTTTACCTGGAAAAGCAGGGGGAAAAAAATCCCAACATTTAATGGAAATCGAAATCACGGTGAGACACCACACCACCCTCATGAGGACAGCGGGAACCAAAAGGTCAAGACAACACGTGTTGGTGACGATGCAAAGGAACTGGAACCCTCGCGCAGGGCTGGTGGGAACACACACTGGGCAGCCGCCAGGGAAAGCGTCCGGCAGTTCCTCTAACAGTAAAAATGAAGTCATCATATGACCCAGCTTCCCCACTCCCGCATATACACACTAGAGAAACGAAAACATATGTCCACACAGAAACTTGCACAGGGTCACAGAGCCAAACGGTAGAAACAGCCCAAGGTCCAGCAGCGGACGAACGGACACACAGCGCGGTCCCTCCGCACACGGGAACATCACTCAGCCACGAACAGGAAGGAGGCTCTGACACACGCTGCCACGTGGATGGACCTTACACACGTCACGCTCAGTGACAGTCGCCAGACACAAAAGGCCACACAGTGTGTGACTCCATTTACATGAAATGTTCAGAACAGGCCCATCCACAGAGACAGAAAGTGGACTCGTGGTTGCTGGGGGATGGTGGATTAGGGGTGATAAAAATGTTCTAAACTTGACTGTGTGGCCTTTGCTGCACATATCTGTGACGATAACTAAAAACCAACGAACCGTGCACTCCGCGTGGGTGCATTGTACAGTATTTAAGTTGTATCTTAATAAAGCTACTTTTTTAAGTGATTTACTTAAAATCCATTCAAGTTGTTGAGACTAAAGTTTTGAATCCTTAAGCAGCTAAAGAGCTGTGATTAAAGAATCTGCCCCTTTAAAATCCCACGATGGCCACTTTGGGGACTCCCGGTGTGGCCGCGCAGATGTCAGGAAGTGCCAGCATGCTACAACCTCCCACACCAAGAGGTGAAGATCCTAAAGGCACCTGTGACACACCCCGATTCCCGGCCAGCGGCTCCCTGAGTGCACATCCCCGGGCCCCACAGCACAGGAGGTTCCAGGTTTTCAAGGAAACCTGCTCCTCCCGGCCCCTCCCTGGCCTGGCTGCCCCCCAGACCCACAGCCGACTGCCGAATCTCCCAGCTGTCGAGGATTTGTGGGCGGAAGTCAGCCCCAGGCCCTGCCAAGACCGGGGAGGAAGAGGCCGAGGCGGTGCCAAGCGGGCAGCCAGCTGGCCAGAGCTGCCACGTGCCAGGAAGGGGGTGGGGCAGGCGCCAGAGTCAACACCAGCCCAGCCGGAGGAGGGGTGGGGAGGGCCCCAACATCTGCCGGGCAGGCTGGGCCCAGGCCGCTGTTGACATTGGTTGCACAGGTGCCTGGCCAGCTGGAAGGGATGCAGCACCCACGACTGGCCCCGCCACAGACGGCTGAAGAAACAGCCCAGACTGCAGGACCCTCCCTTGACCCCCATCTTCTTGGAATCCAGTCCCACCACCTGCAGGACCCAGCCCCTGGGCAGTATCTGGCTCCTACACACGAGCTCAGCTCAGTCTCGCCGCAGAGCCTTTACACGCACCATTTCCTCTGCAAGCTACACTCTTTATCCGCACACACCGCACAGGGCTCGGCCCAATGTCCCACCCTGAGAGTCCCCCCCAAACTGCCAGATGTCTCCATGCCCCCCGCCCACCTTATTGTGACCCACGTACCATTGCACTAACCTTTCCTACCACAAAACGCCAGGCCCTGCGGAGAGGCAGCTGGGGAGCTGGGCATGCAGGTGTTCGCTAAACACAGGCGCCTGATGTCAGGACACTTTGGTTCCCTGTCCTCCCCCTGGCCTCAGTTTCCCCATCTCGGCTTCTTGCTGCAGAAAAACCCCTGGATGGCCCCTCCCTCTGTGGCACCTGTAACTCCTGACCTGGGGTGACCCCCAGGCAAGCTGGACGAGGGCTCCTGTGGCCAGCCGGGCTCAGTTCCCGACAAACACCTGATCCTCGTCCCTGCTGCCCCCTCTCCCTGCCTGGTCCAGCCTGACCACCCAAAAACTCCACCATCATTGCTGGGCCGTGGGGGCTGGGGCTACCCAGATATGGCATACAGGGGGGTCTTATTGACCTTTGACCCCACAAGGGCCAACTCGGCCTTATCTGTCCCTCTGGGCTCAGCCTGCAGAAATGGAGGTGTCTGTCCAGCCCCAGCCCCCCAGCCTCGGGCTCCCAAGGGCTGGGTGCAGGACAGACAGCAAATATTGGCTGAATAAATAAATCCACTAAATACAATCCACCCTCGACGTGCACACTTGTTACTTAAACTCAGAGAACATCACGAACTCGGCGCCTGGAGACCCCTCCCCCATAACACTAGCCTAAGTGTCCTCATCTGCAAAACGGGACCAGGGGTTTGAGCGTCCCCTTTTGCAGAGGAGGGAAACTGAGGCACAGGAGGCCAATCACATCCTCAGGGAGTTACCCCCACAAGGAGCTGAGAGGCCAGGTCACCCACCCAGCCCGGGGGAAGCCTCCCTGGAGGGCGGGTGGCTGGGGCAATGCCCGAAGGCGAACCCTCCCTCCCGGTTCCTGGAAGCTCTCCCTTCTGCCTCCAGGCCTTTGCCTGAGCAGCGCCCACCTCCTGGAGCCCCATCTCTCTGCCTTTCTACCTCCCAATGGCAGCCCTGGCCTGTTCCCCCCACGCTGTGTCCAATGCCCAGTTCTTTACTGGATCTCTGGGTTTCTGACTCTGGGGTTACAGCGCCCTATCCTATCGGTGTCTCAGAGCCAATTCTGGAAACCCAGGCTCTGGATGGAGCTGCCCGAGGCTCCCCAGGGCTGGTCCTCACCGCAGAGCCTGGACAAGGTTCAGGTCCCAGGCCAGGGAGCAGCTCCCACTGGCCGCGCCAGGAGGTTGGGGCAGGGCCCAGCTGGCCGAGGGCTGGAATGCAGGCCCGGCTGGCTGCCCCCAACGCCATCTGGTTTCCATCTGCCCAGCCCAGCAAGGCCCAACTTCAAAGGCTCCTCTGGCCGGCCACTTCCTCTGGCCCGGCCGCCTGCAGTGAAGGGCCAGGGCGGCCTCTACTTCCTCCTCACCCTCCTGGAGCCCAGGGAGCCCCTGAGGCCGCCTCTCAGGGGTCCCCGAGACCCCCCTGATGGCCCGGTCCTGGTCTCCCCCCTGAAACCACGCCCAGCCGCTGCCTCCCATAGCCCCGGGGAGCTGTTGCACTTTTCCCAGCACCCACGTGGCCACCCCCTGTGCAAACCCCATGGCTCTCCACACACCAGAGTCCACGTGATAGATAAGGCCCTGTCCCGTGTCACCGAGCTCTGTCCGCATGGCCCACCCTCTGGGCTTCACCGACAACCTGCGCCACGCCCGGTCGAGCTGCTGGGCCTGTGTCCCTCCCTCAGACCCGCCTCCCGCGCTGTGCCCAAACCTCTCCCTCCCGGCTGGCGTTGCCCATTGATCTGCAGGGCAGCGCATCTGACGGCCGGACCACCCCACCCCTGCAAACGAGTCTCAGTTGTGTGAGCCCCTCGCCCGTCTTGCAGCCTGGCCCACAGCAGCTCCCGGGAACCAGGCCCGGAACACGGCCGATTGGAAGGGGACGCCCCCACCCCCATGACGACGCGTGGCCCACCTGCTTGAACTGCTCCTCGTAGGTCCAGTCCCCGTGGTCAGGTGGCTGCAGCTGGGGAGCCACATGGGCGGCCCCTCCAGGGTGAGCCGGGCTGGGTCCCGGCCGCTCCGGGCCACCCAGTGCCCTGGGAATGCCATCGCCGCGGAAGGCCTGGAGAGGCTGCGCCTTGCGGGGGAACAGGGCTGTGGAGCCCAGGCTGGCGGGGCCCGGGGGACCCAGCCCCTCCTCTTCCTCCTCGTCCTCGTCCTCATAATCATCCTCCTCGTCCTCCTCCTCGTCCCCAAGGTCTTCCTCCAGCTCCTCTTCCCATTTCGGCTTCCTGGGGCAGGCAGAGGGCACAAGTCAGGGGAGAAGACACCAGCGCATCCCAGCCCCGGGGCAAGGTCCACTCCCATCCCAACCTTGGTGTCCGTCCCTGAAAACAGGGACAGCGGGCCCCTACCAGCTCAGGCTGCAGAGAAAACCGGCCAGCACGTTTCGTTCCCAACAATTAGCTCAGAAGGCGAGAGCTGCCCCTTCAGCATAAGCCCCGGCCCCCAGCTGCCTGGGCTGCCTCCCCGCCCTGGCTCCCCACTGCCCCACAGGCTTCCTTGCTGGGCCTTGAAAATCACCACGTTGAGCTGGTTCCTGCCTCAGGGCCTTTGCTCAGGCTGTTCCCTCACCAGGCATGCCGTTCCCCAGCTCCCTTCCCCTCCTTGAGGCTGTCCTTTCTTCAGGGACAACTTCGCCCACCTCTACCCACAGAGACTGGACCCCCCAGACCACCGGGGTCTCTCCAGTGCCCAACGCGCAATCTTGCAGCAAGCAGGCCCTCAGCAGGTCCCAGTGGGACACACACTCTGGGCAGGTCCCACCCGGGTTGCAGCCTTTGCCTGCCCCTGCCGCTGAAGGCGTAGCCACGTGGGGCTGGGCCGTTTCAAATTAATAAAAATAGAAGAGAGTTAAAAATGGAGAATGTCGGTCCCCCAGACACGTTTCATATGTGACCGCAGCTCCCATGCTAGATGGACAGGTTATGTCTCTCGTATGCGCTACGTGCTCAATAAACACTCCCTCAATGAGCAAGACTGACAGGTGTCAACAGCCCCCCAGACCCCAACTCACAGGTCATCGTCAGAGCCCACGTCCTCAAAGTGCCCGTCTCCTTCGGTGCGTCCGGGCCCTTTCCTGCCTCTGCCTGGCGGGGCGGGAGAGCCTGGTGTCCCCTCCCGGGCTGTGTCCTCGTCCTCAGAGCCTGGTGGCCCATCCTCAGAGCCACTGGGGCTGGGTGGATGTCCGAGACCCGCGGCAGCAGCCCGCATAGCGGCCAGCGCAGCCATCTGTGCCCGCTGCATGCGAGCATTCTCAGGCTCTCTGTCCTCATCGGGGGTGGCCCGCGCCCGGGCCGGGGGACCAGTTGGGGGGTCGGGGGTCGGCTGCTGCCGGGCTTCCAGCTCCTGACGGGCCCGCTGCTGCCTCTGCAAGAGCGTCTCCATCACGGCCTGCAGCTTCATGGCCCTGCGGGCCGGGCCACCACCCCGGGCACCAGGGGTGGGTGGCGGGGGCGGCCCCTGCGGGGAGGGGGCCCGACCGCACTGCA
>NW_007740660.1:4163-5280 GCF_000696425.1 Galeopterus variegatus | reverse complement strand
GGTGGGGGCGGGGGCCGCCGGGCTCAGGCTGAAGGCTGGTGCGGCATGCCTTCCTCTCACACTGGGCACCAGGGAGCAGCAGCTGGCATCAGACTCACTCACGTGTTTGCAGAAACCTGGGAGGAGGCAAGAGAGACGGTCAGACCACACCGGAGCCCTCTGCCCTGTCCTTTCCACTGGCATCGGCCCACAAGGGCCACTGGGAAAATCCCTCACATCCGCTGTCATTGGGATGCAAAACTGGTGGCCTCCCTGGAGGCCGAGGAGCACACTCTTTCCATCCGCCCCCTCTGTCCACCTTCCAGCGGGCCTGGGTAACAGGGTCTCCTCATACGGGACTCCCAAAGGTCTCAAGGCCTCCACCTGTCTATTCCACAGAAAAACACGTTGTCCCCAACCGTGCCCACCCAATCGAGGCTTGGATTATTGCTTCACAAGCAGGGCCGTGGCGGGGGGGGGGGGGGGGGGGGGGGGCCNTTCTGGTTCCAAGTTCCAGGCGCTACTAGCACCCAGACAGCCCTTTCTCAGACTAACAGAGATGATGGCTCATCCAGATTGAGCACTGGCTGTATACAGGCCCAGAGCTAAACCTCCCCCATTCACGCACGCGTCCTCTGTCAGAGACGCCTAAGCCTCAACCTCTCTGGGCCTCAGTGTCCCCACCTGCAAAACGGCCTGGATAATAGCACCCACCTCGCTGTGCTCCCCAGGGATGGAGGCACCAGGGAAGTCCCCTTTTTTACAGATGAGGAAAACTGGGGCTTGAGGACATAGAAGGCTAGGACTTGACCCCGGGTCTGGGTCACGGTCACAGCCTCCCACGCTGAACCCACACCCTCTGCAGGAGGGCAGGGGTCTGGAGTTCCCCAGTCCTCTGGGAATCCAAGTGGGCAAACGATCCAGAATGCAACACACCCTGGCCCCAGCCTAGGGGCCCTTCTACCCACCCCAAGCCCTAATTGCCAGGGCTCCGGGCAGGGAGGGATGTCCCATAGCCAGGACCTGGGTCCCGCCCCAGCCCCCCGCCCAAACTCAGGCCACATCCCCACCCACCCAGGCCGCCAATAAAACAAATCAGGCAGAACCCAACAGGCCCGGCCGTGACACCCTAGCTGTA
>NW_007740660.1:1621-2750 GCF_000696425.1 Galeopterus variegatus | reverse complement strand
CCCCCCATGCCCCCCTGGGCCCAGGCCTGGGCCCACCCATTGCTGCCATTAACCCTAAGCTGGCGACACCCACCCCCTCCAGACCCTGCCCCCACGAGCCCTTTGTCCTCTGCCCCCACCACCCCACTTTATGATAGCCCCAAGGGAGAGGCAGGGACTGGGTGCCGGTGGTCGCTGGGACCCGGCTGGGGGGCGGGAGGCGGGAGGGACCCAGGGCCACACCCTCCCCCCCCCCAGGCCTCGGGAGAGAGAGGTCACCAGCTCGGGCAGGGCCTTGCAAAACACGGTTATTTAAAGAGTTGAGCAAGCCTCGGGGGCCCGCGGGTGGCGAAAGGGGCCCCTCATTCCACGGAGGGAAAAGGAGGGGGAGGAGCGGGGCAGAAAGCTGGGGAGGGGGGCGCCAAGAAAGTGGGGGGCGAGCGCCCCGGAGGAAGCCAGAAAAGAAAAACTCAAGACGGAGAAGAAATCAAACGGCAAAACCCCCGGCGCGGCGCGGACCTCAAAGGCTTCTTGGAAAGCGGCCGATTTGCATGGGTTGGGGGGGGTGGCACCCCCGGGCCCGAGCTGCTAAAAACGGAAGATGTTGACAAACCCGCCGCCGGGGTCGTTGGCGTTGACACACACGCGCGCCGCCCGCGCCCGCTTTTGTGTCTGGGGGGCACCGACTCGGGGGGGTCTTCCTGGGGGCGCGGGGGCCCCTCTCTGCCCCGGAGCCGGCACTAGATCCATAAACCCCGCAGGCTGGGGAGGGTCGCGGGGAAGTGTCCCCCACGCCGCCGCGCGCCCTCCCCTCCGGGGGGTCCCGCACAAACAGCCGACTCCGAAGGCTAAAACTCCGGGGTGCAGCCCCCCGCGCGCGCACGGAGCCCATTTCCTTCCGCCGGGGGAGCGCGCACCCGCGACCCCCGGTGCGCCCCAGTGCGATCTGATAAGGGGTGAGGTCTCCATCCGGGGCGCAGAGAAAACCCCCCGAAACCCCACCTGTTGGGGCCGCCCTCCCAGTCCCGGACCCCCCACCCACGTCTCTGCCTAACTTCGGGGACCCCCCACCCTAGAGGGGCTCCCAGGGCGCACTGGCGCCCAGCCCGGGGCCAGCCTTACACCCACCCCGCCCAAGCCTTACCGCGCA
>NW_007740660.1:0-224 GCF_000696425.1 Galeopterus variegatus | reverse complement strand
TCCAGGCAACGCCCCCCCCTCTTCGGGGGGTGCAGAAGGAAGAGGCCAGAGGAAGCCACTCCCCCACCGCCCCCCTTCCCAAGCCTGCTGGGTTTAATGACCCTTCCGTGTCGCCGGGTGGGGGGAGGGGAGCAGGACCAGGGTTCCACGTTGGGGCCGGTGGAGGGGGTAGGTGGGATCCCCCCATGCACCCCTGGGCCCAGGCCTGGGCCCACCCATTGCTG
>NW_007740659.1:21613-29041 GCF_000696425.1 Galeopterus variegatus | reverse complement strand
GTATGAATACCTCAAGTCCATGTTTTCAATTCTTTTGGATATATACCCAGAAATGGAATTGCTGAATCGTGTGATAATTCTGGCTTTTTGTTTGTTTGTTTGTTTGTTTGTTTTTGACCGGTAAGGGGATCGCAACCCTCTTCACCATTGCTGGTCCACACCACGCTCAACCAATGTGCACACTGCCCATCCCTATATAGGATCCGAACCCACAGCCTCGGCACTACCAAGGCCACATTCTCCTGAGTGAGCCACGGGGCCAGCCCGTTTAACTTTCTGAGGAATGATCATACTCTTTTATATAGCAGTTGTGCCATTTTCCCACTAACAATCCGTGGGGGTTCCAATTTCTCCACATCTTTAAAACACTTTTTATTTTCTGGTTTTTTAACAGTAACCATCCTAATAGTGTGAGGAGTTATCTCATTGTAGTTTTGATTTTCATTTCCCTGATGATTAGTGATGTTGAGCATTTTGTCATGTGTTTAGTGGCCATTTGTATATCTTCTTTGGAGAAATGGGTCTTTAAGTCCTTAGCTCATTATTCAATCTGATATTTGTTGTTGTTGTTATTGAGTTGTAGGAGATATTTCTATATTCCGGATATTAATCCCTTATCAGATATTTCTCCTGTGGATTGCCTTTTTATTCTGTTGATTGTGTCTTTTGATACACAGAAGTTTTTAATTTTGATGTAGTCCACTTTATCTATTTTTCCTTTTAATTGCCTGTGCTGGTGGCCTGTTCTTGTAAATAAAATTTAATTGGAATCAGGGTAAGGATAATGAGGTACCATCATGCAACTGTGATACTAGACCCTTTCTTTGTTTTTTTGTCTTTTTTGTGACCGGTAAGGGGATTGCAACCCATTGGCCATCTCTATATAGGATCTGAACCCGCGGCGGGAGCGCTGCTGCGCACCCAAGCGCCGCACTCTCCCAAGTGCGCCACAGGGCTGGCCCACTAGACCCTTTCTTTATTTAACATTTTGATTATTTGTTCATCATAGATTTTTGCATTAATTTTTATTTTTTAAATAGTGCATTAAAATTATTTTTTGCTACTGAGTTGGTAACACCACCTTAAATTTTGTGATGAGGACAAAACATTTGTAAAGGAAGCCTGGAGCTGGGAATTACAAAAAAGTGTACTTGGGGGAGATGTGATAGGAGAAGGTAAATTTGAAAACAAGCACAAAATGTACATACTACATTTCATTTCATCCACAACTCTGCCTGCTAAACATGTGTGGGTTTTCTCTCCACAGAAGGGAGCTTGCAAGACGCATCGGTGACACTGAAACCAGAGTGCAGGTCAGTGACCTTGAAAAAAAAAGTGGGGCAGAACAGCCATTTTAAAATCTGCTTCAGGGTTTGGACATCTTTGTCCTAGACATTCGTAAGTTGGTTTGTTTTATTGTCTTTTTTACATTAGCAAATAGGTTTTGAGCTTTGGAGTCTCTGTCAGTGGAAAACGGGATAAGTAATCTCCAGCTTATGGTTCTTTCCCTTTATCAGAGGGAACAGGATTTGGTCAGGAAAAAAAAAAAAAAAGACTTCTTCTCCTATTATATGAATAAAATTGTAGGTGTACACCTACGATTACATAATTATACCACAAAAGTGTACACCTACAATCATTATATATATATATATATTATAATATACAATATACATACTTGTATTAAATAAAGTTCAACTCCTAGTAAAACTGGTATCCTTTCGGGAGCACTTCTGTGTGGAGTCTGACCTTGGAAGTATTCATATTAATGGGGGGAAGGGCAGGGTCATAAGAACGTTCGATTGTACTGAATTATTTAAAGCCAGGCATAAGCACTTAGCTAAAGGAGAGAATTGATAAATATTGGGATGAGGGAGTAATCCACACACAGAGCATACTATATGAGTAGTTAATGTATGTTTAGTTAAGCTGAGATATATATATGTATATATTATAACATATAATATACATAATTGTATTAAATAAAGTTCAACTCCTAGTAAAACTGGTGTCCTTTAGGGAGCACTTCTGTGTGGAGTCTGACCTTGCAAGTATTCATATTAATGCGGGGAAGGGCAGGGTCATAAGAACGTTCGATTGTACTGAATTATTTAAAGCCAGGCATGAGCACTTAGCTAAATAGGTGAATTGATAAATATTGGGATGAGGGAGTAATCCACACACAGAGCATACTATATGAGTAGTGAAAGTATATTTAGTTAAGCTGAGATTAATGTGGAAAGATAGCTTAAAAGTCCACGTACCCGATCCTCCTTTTGATTTTAAGTTTTTGGTAAGGTGATATGGAGAGTGGGAGCCTTAAATTTTAATTGTCTGGAATACTTTGACGTTTCAACCCGAAAACATTGCTAAAATAGTTAAATTATGGTTGAAACAGGAGGAAGGTTTGCAAGCTTTGGAAATTTGCGTAAAGAATGAAACAAACAAAAAGTAATACTGAATGAATTTTAGTTGACTTAAAAAGTGTTAAACAGTTAGAGAAAAATTACAGACAATCAAAATAGGTGTTGTAGATGTTATACAAATTCGACATTATGAAACTTATACTAAAGACCTAAGTGGTATTCTCTTGATGAGATTCTAGCATTAAAGATTTCGATTTTCTTTTTGGTGGTACTCTTTTGAAGAGGTGGGTTTTACAGAATTGGTTTGGAGGTGGCCCTCATTTCAGGATAGATTGGTACCTGTGTTAATTTCAAATACTTTTCACTCCTGAAGGCAGTGATGACTAATTTGTAGGTCATGGATCAAACGGTGACTACTTGAGATGCCACCGCAAAATAAAAGTTGTATCAAAGTGACATTTACCAGAAAAAGAATGCAAAGAAAAAAGAGAAAGCAGGATGAGTCTATTATAGGTTTTGCTGCAGAGTGCATATGTGAGCTCAGTGATGGAAATGAGTGAGGGGGTGGCCAAACAAAGCAGGCCACTGAGTGTTGGCATGCTAATGCCACAGGCAGGGCTCATAGTCAGGCTTGGCTCAGATGCAAAACGAGAGGAAGTTGGGAGCATTTTCTCAAGCTGGAAAGGCTAACTCAGAGGAAAAGAAAACCTAACGTTTTGGTGAGTCACTTTTGCTCCTCCCTGGGTTTACACGGTCTTCTCGCAATGGTCTTCTGAAGGGAATATGAGCCACAAGAAACAAATAAGGGAAAAGACTGAATGTTCTCATCTATTTCCAAACTTTACAGAATGAATTTCCCCAAGGAAATTAATACACGGTTTTCCCGCTTTCTTTTGCAAATATGATCAAACTGTTACGAAACCAGTACCACAAAAAAAGACCTAATATAGGCCTATAAGACAGCTAGCCCACTGTGTGCTTTTGTTATGTTTATGGAAATTTGACCAACAGTACATTTGAATCCCCCTAAAATGATGTCTGTTACATTAGCCTTCTTTAGACTATTATTTATTCAGCGGAAAGACTGCAAAACCTTAGATGGGGGACTAAAAACAAGGTGTCAGGCAGGGAGAGAAGGCCCTTTGTGTCACAATTTGCAGTTTGGGAACTTCCAAAAGCATTAAATAAAGTGTAACTCCATTAACTAGGACACTGAAAGGATAGTGATGTCCAGCTGAAAGGTTATTTTATATTTATCTGTTTGCATTTTAATAGTTGGCAGATATTTAGGGAGGAGCCCTTTTCTGACCCTTCACTCTCATTGCTATTGACCATCTTCCTGAAATGCTTTTCCACTTGTTTGCCCTAAGAACAATGGATGGGATTTGGATCTCTTGGTTGAGTAACAGGACTTAGTGCACCCAGCCATGCTGGGTGATAGCGGCCCCAGGCCAGGATCCTGGAAATGTAGCTAGAACAGAGTAAGCTGAACTTGTCCTGAGCCCAGGAGTGCTTGGAAGGTGCAGCAAGTTTGAGAATGCAAAATTGACATTGGTGACAGTAGTAGGCCTCTTTTCTGTAAACTCGTGGGTGGGCAATGATTTCCAAGAGTTTTAACTTGGGTACAGTTGGTCTCAACTTTGCTTTAACACTACAGGCTAAAATATTAAGGCAGTGTCCAGGCCTCCCTTGCCAGACCACCTTTATAATTCTCAAGTGGTTTCTGAATAAGCATGGTCCTTTAGACATCCTTGAAGAAAACATGTCTAAAAATCCAATGTGCTCCTTCCTATTGATTATTTACATCACACCAATGATGGGTTTTTCAAATAGGAAGCCATTCCCTTCAACATAACTTCTAGTGGGGCCCACTTTTTACCAGGCCCAACTTCCCCCACAAACAAGGTGACACTATCCCTAGAGAGGAGTGGCAAGAGGCAGGTGGATAACTGGCGGTCAGCGGTCAGAATGCAGACCTTTCTTTACCCTAATGCGTGGCATTGAATTCATAGCAAGGACCTGGAACAACTCGTAACCTGGACCTGCATTCAGTACCTGGAAGAAACCATTAAAGAATATTAAAATTGGGAGAGAGAGAGAGATAGTAGTGTCTATTCCAGAGCTTGGAAAATAGCCTGTGCTCACTAAAAGTGTGTTGAAGGGAGAAGGTATGGTGTTAAGTTACCTAAGGTGTTTTAGCAATAAGGAAATACCTACTCAAAAAATAAATTTAAAAGATAGGTTAAAAAAGAGTGAAATAGAGAGTAGAACACTGGTTACCAGAGGTGGGGAAAGGGACGAGGGGGGTAGGGGCAGGGAAATGTTGGTAGCTGTGGAATGTACAAAAAAGCAAATGTACCTCACAGGGCCTGGTTTTTGAAAGCCTTGCAGTTTCAAATATTGACCTTGCAAAGGATGGGAAATTTTCCCCAGGCTCTTGAGTCTCTGTTGCAAGATAAGAATTGTAACACAGCAAGGCTGCTGGTTCAAAGACAGACAAGTTACTAATTGATATGTAAAGTTCCTAAAAAGCTGCTGCAGAGAAAAGGAATGTTTGCTAAATCAAGCTTTTCTTGCAAATTGCATTACAGAAGGTCACCTTGCTTGCCTTAACTGAATGCTACCAGCTTCTATTGTTAACCTTGATAAACTGTATTTAGCAAAACCCCACCTATGTCTCCTCCTGTAACTTCTTGGTCTGGAAAATAAATGCAGGAAGCAAACCAGAATTCATGGTTAATTTACCAAATGGAAGGATGCCTCATTCTTGACGGTCCTGGGATATTATCCCGTTTCTGAGGCTTCTCACTGCTCAAAAGAGATGGGCTTTGAGTAATCTTTGGTGGCTCCATCACCCAGGGGGAAAAGGGTGACAAATCCATGGGAGGCAAAGCATCAGGTAGCCTGGTACAAAGATACAAAGGGACACTTGGGTAGGAACAATAAGGTCTGGTGTGGGTTCTGGTCATGATGGCAGAATAGATGGTCCTCAGCATCACTTTCTCCCACAAATCAACCAATATACAACTATAAAAATGTAACACCAGCCAAGCTGGGGCCACTGGAGCTCAAGAGAAGAGGAAGAGAGACCTACAGAGTTAATGAAGGTGGTAGAAACCACAATGAGAAAAAGAAAGAACTGCTCTGAGTATTTCGGGCCATGCCAACTTTAATGCTGGAGCTGATGAGCACTTGGAGAAAGAGCTGGCAGAAGCCACAGCTGTGCCCTTCAGATGGAGTTACTTGGAGGTGACAGGGGAGAACAGGGCCTTGGTGGCTCCCAGGACAGCAAGACCACGAATAGGGTTGCTGAGGAACCCATGCAGGAGCGAGGACCCAAAACAGGTGAAAAAGTGGAGCCATGGAGCCATTCAGAAGCCAGTGAGTCAATGCAAGGGAGTGGCACAGGACCCATCCATGGGGAAGTGTTTGGACCACAGGAATGGGAGAGATGGTCCCATTGGGAAAACACTGGAACACAGCAAGGACAGCCAATCCACCCCCAGTTGGCACAGGACCACTCAGAGGAGACTAGTCAGGAATGCAGAATTGCATGGGGTGCCATCTGATGAAAAAATTCAGGCCCAGATCAGAGCTTCTAAACAAGCCAGGTGCACCCAGTCTCTGGAGAGCCAGAAGGACCTATAAGGTCAACCATTGAACCCTGAGCTGCACAAAAAGCCTTCCCAAGGGAAACAGCAGCAAAGCAAAAATTTAGCTCAACTACACAGCTCAAATACAGGTTCCCACAGGAAGTTCCCCCATCTTAGAAGTAAGCAGAGGTCAAAAAATTAGTTCTGGCCCAGGCACACTACCAGTGCCTTGGGGCCCACCAGGGGACATAATGCATGGAGCTGAGTATGGAACCATGCCCACAACTACTCACACCTCCAGGCACCTTGGGGCCAGCTCAGGAACCTGAGGCTTGAAGCCCAGAACTGGACCCCTCCCGTTCCACATCCAGGCACACTGCACCAGTGCCTCAGGGCCTGCCTGGGGACACAAGGCATGGAGAAGGGTCCATAATCCCCTCCCACAGCCAGGCATACTGCACCAGCACCTCGGGTCCTCCCCAGAGACCCAAGGCATGGAGTTTGGGAATGGACTCTCATCCCACAATGAAGCACTGCACCAGTACCTCGGGTTCTGCCTGGGGACCCGAGGCATGATGTTGGGGACCAGACCACCCCTCCCATAACCAGACACCACACCAGTACTTCAGGGCTCACCCAGGGACCCGAGGCTTAGAGAGGGGGACTGGACCTCCCTTCTGCAACCAGGCAAACCATACCAGCGATGTAGGACCCACCAAGGGACCTAAGGCATGGATAAGGGGACCGGAGCCCCCTCCCACCACCAGGCACTCCACATCAGCACCACGGTGCCTGCCTAGGGACCTGAGGCATGGAGAAGGGGACCGGATCTCCCTCCCACAACCAAGCACACTATGCCAGTGCCTTGGAGCCTGCCTGGAGACCCAAGGCATGGAGAAGGGGACCAGAGCCCCTTCCCACAACCGGGCACACTGAGCCAGCACTCAGATCCTGCCAGAGGACCCAAGGCATGGAGAAGATTACTAGACCCCGCTCCCACAACCAGACACACCATCCCAGTACCTTGGGGTCTGCCCAGGAACCTGAGGCTTGGAGTTGTGGACCAGGCCCCCGTCCCATAACCATGCACACCACCAGCACTGACAGCGTATACCAAAACCATCACTTCCATGTGGGTGGCCCACCACAGCCACCACAATAACCACAGCTGCCACGAAAGCAGCTGGAAGCCACGACCACCACGCAGATGGTCCACCAGCCACTGGAGTGCATTGACAGAAGGATAAGTCACCAGCAGAGATTAGAAAAAAAGAAGAGGATGTCTCTCTTCCCAAAGCCCATTTCAGAGTGACAGGAGAAGCATTTGCTCTATGATAATATTGGGGGACCTCATCACACCTTTCAACATTGTACAGATCATCTAGGCAACAAATCAACAGAGTAACCATTATTCTTTCAGAAGGAGAGAAGAAATCTAGGGTAATTAGAGGGGGGAGGGGGAAGGGAGA
>NW_007740659.1:10895-20659 GCF_000696425.1 Galeopterus variegatus | reverse complement strand
ATAGAAAGTTGCATGTTGTGTTTTTTCTATTATGACATTAACTGTTCAATATACTAAACCAGTTGTTTTTTCCCTCTGATTGTAGGTTTGGTTTAAGAATAAAAGGGCCAAGTGTAGGAGAAATCCTAGGACAATAGGAATGCTTCACCACCTCTTACTCTGGGACATCTGGTCATCATAGTGTTGGATGGGCCCTAGAATGCATCCCTCTTCAGGAGCTAGATTTGAAATGGGTTCTTCTGGTGCTGCAGATACTGGGCTGCCCATGCTACCCTTACCTCCTCCACACTTATATTATCAATAAAGAGGTGAATTCTCAATACATTTGCTTTTGTGTGCCAATTGAGGTTAGTGGGGTATAGGTGGACAATTTTAAGGGAAACTTTGAAACAGAATAAAAGGGAAGTGACATCCCTGAGTCACCATTGATAGGCCCTCACATCACAGTAGTTTCCCAAGTGCCATGACAAGTTTGCACTGACCCATCCGTTCTTCTCCATCATGCCATCCCCATCTCCATCCTTCAGGAGCACTAATATGAGCAAGAAGTGGCGAGGCCGGTCCTAATGAGGGAACTAGGTTTCCAGACAAGGCTGACTTCCATTCATGTTGACAAGTTCAGTTCATACCCTAGACTCTAAGAGAAAATTCCCGAGAGGCTACTGACAGGGTTTTATTAGAAGATGGCAGCCAAACATTCATGCAATACACTCCAAATTCTGTTTACTGCCCAACCTTTTCATGGAGGACATTGGAGGATAGAAGCCATTCTTACCTGAAGTTCCTGCTGCCCCAGCTCATAAGCAGACTAATGGTCCTTGAAATGTATTTTGTGCCCTTCGCCATACTCAAGAGAACCCTGCTTCCTGCTGATTACACACCAAAAAGGGGACTTTTGGTATAATGTTGCTCAAAAAAGAGTAAAAAGATGATTCTCAGGCCAGCCCCATGGCTCACTCGGGATAGTGCGGCGCTGGTCGTGATGAGGGCGCAGGTTCGGATCCTATCTACGGATGGCCGGTGGGCTCACTGGCTGAGTGTGGTGCACACAACACTGTGCCGAGGGTTGCAATCCCCTTAGCGGTCAAAAAAAAAAAAAAAAAATGATTCTCTGAGCAATCTTTTTCCAGAAGTTAATGCAATTGGAAAAAAGCAGTTGTACCATGGCTTTATTCATTTTATCTTCTTTGTGCAAAACTGTCACCTCTTGCACAGTGATTTAGACAAAAGGATACTCAGGGACCATGTATTCAGAATAATGAGAAACACGAAGGAAATGCACCAAGGGAAAACTCCTTCAAGTGAGGAGAGCCCAGGCACAGCCCCGAGTCAGTTTTTACTCAGTTTTTATTATAAAGACAAGAAAGTTACAGAAGAAAAACAGGTGGTTAATCAATCATAGTGAAAACATAAACAAACTGGCTATGTGACAATCTTTGTTAAAGCAGGTGTAACTTAAAATAGCTGAAGCAATTTACCATCCAAAGGAGTCATGAAACTAAGCTATGTGACATACAAAAAGAAACAATGAGATCAACACCAAAGTGCCTAACTCCCTAAGAAAATCAAAGAAACACGTTAGGGTGAGATACGGAACGCCCCCCAAACACTAACTTGCAGAATATCCATGAAGATCTTAGCTTACAGACCTTCCCATCATTTAGGTTTAGCTGCACCAAGGGCAACCGCCCCAAAAGCAATCACGTTTCACTGTGTTTCAATTCTCTTTTCTACATCAAAGGCTTTAGTCCTGTGAAAGTATTCTGGTCTTTCTTGATCTTAGCATTTCTACATGTTTTCCTAAAGGCTTGGGCTTTGGCCCCCTAAACTGGAGGCTTTGGCCTTCTACAGTAAGGACTTTTGTCCTCTAAACTACATGTGTTTTATTTCTATTTCATTAATAACTTCTTAGTCAATATCCTCTACATGAAGCTACCAGAAGGGAAAATAAGAATAATAATAATAAGTTTGGGGGAATAAAGAAGCCAAGCCCACTTTTTGAAAGCATTAATTTCTTCTCAGTTGAACCATTGTTTTTGAATAATCTTTACTAATATGAGAATCCTTTATTTTTTTAATTTTTATTTTTAAAAGATTACTGGTAAGGGGATCTTAACCCTTGACTTGGTGGTGTCAGCACCATACTCTCCCAAGTGAGCTAACTGGACATCCCTATATAGAGATCCAAACACGTGGCTTTGTTGTTCTCAGCTCCACACCCTCCCATGTGAGCCACGGGCAGGCCCAAGACTCCTTTAATGGAGTTTTATGTTAAAAGTGATTGCTTGACACCACAGTCATGCTATGAAGTGATTGCAACGACTGCAGAGAAGATACAATGGTTACACCAGAATGGCCTCTCATAAGTGTTAATCAAAGGTCAGTTTCATAGTTCTTATATGTTCCCAGTATGAATGGAGGCTCTATCTTTTTCAGTAAGTATGCCATGGTGTCTGTTAATTTTTGTTCCTTTCTTCGTCCTTCCTTTCTCACTTGTGGTTGTCAAATGTCAGCAAAGTGGTTGCATGTAATGTGGGACTTTCACGGAGAGAAGGATGTCATTGCTACAACAGAGGCCCCAGGCCCTCCTGGGAGTCTAAAACATCCAAGCAAGTGCTTGTGTATGCCCATGGCCATTCTCACAGGATGGTTTGGAAACCAAAAATTCTCATCTCCCAGTGTTGACCACTTTTCTTTTCTTAAATATTAGGTTCCTCAATACTTTAAGCAGCCTCAGAACTACACTGTCTATATGAATAAGCTCTAGGACAACGTCAGACCGAGTCCTGAACCCTTTTCTGCTCTGGCCACAGACGAAACTAAATGCCAGACAGTGCTCAGCACAAATCCCTCCATCAATCTTCACATCTCGTCTGACACATACCAACAAAGAACATTGATTTTCATGCTCAGGCTGCCTGGAAGAAGAAAGAAAGAGAGAGAATGCCTTTCCCAGAAGTGGTGGTGTTTTCTAGAGTTATATACACTATTTTTTTTTAACGCATCTGTACTTCTTTCATGTGCCAGACATATTAAGGCAGGGTGGTGGCATCAGGTAGAAGAAATAAGCAAAACTTCTCGACAGATTATACTTTACCCACGGTCTAGATTTGTAAAGACAGATCTTCTAAAATTAATCTCACACAGAGCATTTTCTTTAAAAGTACATTTCATTCTGCCATTTACAGCAATGTGGATCAACTTAGAGAAAATTACATTAAGAGAAATAAGCCAAACACAGAAAGAAATACCACGTCTTCACCTATCAGTGGGAGCTAAAATAAAGAAAGAAAGAAAAGAAAGAAAGAAAGAATCACAATAATACATTGAACATTCAAAAAAAAAGAGAACAGAACTGTGGTTGATAGAGGTGAGAAAGGGGGAGGTAGGAGAGGGGTTAGTGAGAAATTAGATAAGGGTCACAGAGATTGATTATGTTTGTGAACCTGAGTATACTAACTATCCTGGTTTGATCACCACATATTGTACACATGTATTGATATTCAATTCTGTACCCCACAGATACATATAATCATTTATGCTTCAATTTAAAAAACTGTCAAAACAAACAAACAAACAAACAAAAAAGTACATTTGAAATATTTCAAAGGCATAAACCAGAAATTAATTATTCTAATATAAGGAAATTACTTTGATTTCTTATAAACTCATTAGAAACTGGCTACCAAAAAATATGCTGACCCAAGGTAGGTTGCCTTTGCGGATATTAGTTTTGGCTGAAAAATTATGAATATAATCTTGTGAGGAGTGCAGAAGCTTCAGCATTTTATAGTAATCTAGCAGTTTCTGGGTGTGGTCTTGCTTTCTAAAGTTTTCTACTATGAATAACACATGCCAGTACGCTTTCAAAATAGGTAGATAGTCAAACTAATTAGGAAGAAGTTATTAACTATTTGGAGGGGGAAAAAACTTTTTTGATTAAAACTAGACTTATATAACTTTGGTCTTGATTTAAACAAACAGAATGTAATCAGAACCATGAAGATCTAAATTGTAAGTTCCTTAGAATCAAAATTCTTAGCAACCTTTTTAACTACAGGTACTTAGAAACAAAGGGAAGAGGGAAAGAAAGGGGCAGAAATAATCCTTTATTGGTCTCTCCAGGTAAATGTAAAAAGCGATCTGTTAAATAAAGAGAATTATAACATAAATGTATACAAAGTAGGGGAATGGAGTTGTTCTGAGTTGTTTTCAAAAGAACAAAAATACATTTACCTGTGTTCCATCTGCCTGAATCCATGGCGAGAGTTGCCCCAAAAGTTGCAGCAGGGGATTTCTCACAAGGGACTGCCCCGAACAATCCCAAAATGGGGCCAGTTGGGATTCCAAAGAAAGAAGCACTAAACATTAGGGTACTCAGTCCAAAGCATTTATTAGGGGAACCTACATACAGAGAGGGCTGCAGCTACCTCACGATGGACAGTCAGACAAGAGATACTCTACGAAGTCAATGACCTAATTGAGGAGGTTGAGTTATGGAGTTTATATGAGGGTTTAAAGAAATTGATTGAGGGTTGGGGCTAGTTTCTACGGAATTAGTGACATGCTTGGTGTTTGGTACTACAGGAAACAACCTAAACAAGTTTATCAGTGCCTGGGAAGGTTCAAGTTCCTGACTTGGGTTCAAACCTGCAGAGGGAAATATACTGCCAGCCAGGTCACAAGGCGGTCAAGGCACTCTGTATTTCTCAGTTAGGACAGAGAAAGAAAGAGGGGTGCCTAGGGAACCTTACAACTGAACTCTCATCATGGGGTGCTGTACTCGTAATGGGGCATGCTCTGAGCATACATATAGTTGTGCTGTTTTGCAACGTGTTCATTTGGTGCTGATGTGACTCCTCAAGGAAAAATTGCTATCCTGTAAGAAAAATGATGAAATTAAAATTGAACCCTTCAATGGATTTCCTGTGACAAGTTCAAGTTTGTTTCGTTTGAATTGGACATGGACTGGGGTTCTCCTATCTTAAGGGGACACCCTCTGTAGCAGGTTGCTATGATAACATAACCCTCATCATATACCCCTCATCCTAATAATACTGCATAACATTATTTATATTAGGGGATTCATTTGAGACTTTTCTTCCACTCCCTCTCATTAAGCCAAGACGCTAGGGGTGTCCCAAGGAGAGTGAATCCTTGCCTCTGCCACATCCTCTTAGCAGACACATGCTCATTTTCCACTGTGGAACTCACATAGAACCACTATCATTTACCAAGATAGACAAACATTCACGGACCCTACTATAAAAAATTGGCAACAACAGAGAACCAATCCCATCATCTCATGCTGCTCTTACAATCAAAGTACCTTTCTCTTCTGGCAGACACCCAGCTTAAAGGAAGGGACTATGGTAGTTGGGGAGGCTGTGGAGGCCCCATATACCTCTAACAAGGGCAAAGATCCCCACTTGCAGCACCAGTGAACCTTACCAGGACTGCCTGCCCCAGTACAGGGTCTATCGAGGGACCCAGCAACTCTCCTGGGGGCACAACAGCCCACCCACAGCTCCAGCAACCTTGCATGGGGCAGCCTTCTCTCATTGAGGACCAACACAGTGACCTAGTGCCTCTCTTGGGGTTACAGCGGCCTGCACATGAAGTGCAGTGGCCTTGCTCAGAGAGGCCCACTTCAGCCAAACAGCTATATACTATGCTAGTATGACTCTTGGGGGATGAAGGATCCCACCCACAACAACAGCAACTTGAACCAGAGGGGCCCACTCTGACTGAGGAGCTGCAGAGAGAACAGATATCTCTCTTGAGAGCACAGGGTCCCACCCATGACCACAACAGCCTTACCCAGAGTGGCCACTCCAGCTGAACAGCTACAGAGGGCCCCAGCATCCTTCTTGAGGACACAGGGTTCCACCCACAAATCCAGAGACCATACCCATAGTGGCAGACTCCTGCTGAGGAGCTGCAGAGTGACCCAGCATTCCTCTTGGGGACAAAGCAACCCACCCAAAACTGCTACAACCTCACCCAGAGTGTCCCACTCCAAAAGTGGCGCTTCAGAGAACCCAGTTTCCCTCTTGAGGGTGCAGAGCCCCACCCATGAATCTACCGACCTTAGCCAGGGAGACCCAGTTCAACAGTAAAACTGCAGAGCACCCCAGCATCACTCTTGGGGGCATAGGATCCCACCGAGAGCCCCAACAACTTTACTCAGTGTCTCCCACATTAGCTGTGGAGCTACTGAGAGCCCCAAACCCAACTTTGAGGGTACAGGACCCAGCCTAAAGACCCAGTGACTCCACTGAGTTTCCCAGTGTACCTGAGGAGCTGCTGAGCACCTCATTTTCTATCTCAAAGCCCAAGGTCCTAATCTCAATTCCCAGAAATCTCATCCAGGGGCAATCATTTAAGCTGAAAAGCTTTAAAGCACCACAGTTCATCTGTTAGGTACACAGGATGATAACCAGGGTGTCAGCCAGCCCACCCAGGGTCACCCACTTTAGCTGAGGAGCAGCAGGGAACACCAGTGCTTCTCCCAAGAGCTTGTGACCTCAAGCATGACCCCAAGCACACAGCCCGGTGTCACTCACTTCAGCAAAGAACCGCTGAGCACCCCAGTGCCTAGGCCACAGAGGCACTCACAGACAAGTCTTACATTGAATACTGTCAAAGTATTCATACAGAAACTACACTCCTACATCTACCTGGACCAAACCTAAAACACCCTACACCACTGTCACTGTAAAGTACATTTACAGGAGGGAGTCTCTCCCCCTCAAAAGCTACTCCAGAGTATTGGAAGAAGCAATTGCATTGCCAGATGCCCAGACATCAACATAGGTGCGGTGGATTGAATGTCCCCCCAAAACTTAATCCCCACTATCTCAGTGTTAAAAGGGTGTGAAATCCTATTATGTTAATTGAAAAGTGGGACCTTGAGGGAGTGATTAGATTGTGAGGACCATGCTCAGGCAAACAGACTAATACAGTGATGGAACAATGGTGGTCATGGGCATGGTTCTGAGGGATTAAAAGGAGATGGAGTGAGGAGTTAGCTCTCTCTCTGCTCCACCACTCTCACTATGTGACATTTTAATGTGTGGGAGGCTTGGTCCTCACTATGACAGTGTTAAAAGGGTGCAAAATCCTATTATGGTAATTGAATAGTGGGACCTTGAGGAAGTGATTAGATTGTGAGGACCATGCTCAGGCAAACAGATTAATCCATTGATGGATCAATGGTGGTCATGGGCATGGTTCTGAGGGATTTAAAAGGAGAAGGAGTGAGGAGGTAGCTCTCTCTCTGCTCCACCATTCTCTCTATGTGATACACTGCATTGCTGTAGAGTCAGCTCACCAGATGTGTTCCCTAGACTTTAGACTCTCCAGCCTCCAAAACTGTAAGCAATAAATTTTATTTTCTCACAAATTACTCAGTTCCAAGTATTTTGCTATAAGCAACAGAAATGGACTAATACAGTAGGGATACTAGAAATAAGAAAAAGCAAGAAAAATAACACCCTCAAATTAATACCATAATTCTCCAATGCCAGTCCCCAAAGAAAAGGAAACCCATAAAATCCAGGAAAAGGAATTCCATACAATAATTTTAAGGGAACTCAATGAGATGCAGGAAAATTCAGACAGACAAAACTAAGAAATTAGAAAAACAATAGAGGATCTGAAGGAGAAATTTAACAAAGAGATGGATATTTTTTTAAAAAACCAAGAAGAACTCTTGGGTTTGAAGTTTTCCTTGAACAAAATAAAAACTACAGATGAGAGCTTAAGCAAAAGTCTAGAGCAAGCAGAAGAAACAATTTCTGTATTCAACGACACGCTTTTTGAATAAACCCAGGGGAACAAAAGAAAAGGGAATTTTTTTTTTTTTTTAATGAAGAGGGCCAATGAGATCTATAAGGCAACCTTAGACATACACACACTCAAATTCTGGGTGTTCCAGATGTGGAGGAGAAAAGAAAATTCATTAGAAACCAATTTAATTAAATAATAGCAGAAAACTTCACAAGTATTGAAAGAGATATGGACTTCTAGATCCAAGAGGCTCAAAAATCCCCAAACAGATTCAAGTCAAAAAGGTCCTCAGTGAGACTCATTGTAGCCAAATTGTCAAAAGTCAAAGACAGAGATAATTCTAAAACAGCAAGAGAAAAGCATCAACTTGCCTATAAGGGAAACCCCATCAGAATAACAGCAGATTTCTCAGCAGAAAGCTTACAGGACAGGAGAGAATGGGATGATATACTCAAAGTACTGAAAAACAAACAAACAAACAAAAAAATGCCAACCAAGAATACTCAAAGTACTGAAAAACAAACAAACAAACAAAAAAATGCCAACCAAGAATACTATACCCAACAAAGCTATCCTTCAGAAATGAAGGAAAAATACTGTCCTTCCCAGGCAAACAAAAACTGCAGGAATTCACCACTACAAGACTGGCCTTTTAAGAATTCTTCAAGGCAATCCAAAGAATGATAATCATTGTCATAAATACATGAGAAAGAGTAAAAGTAACTGGTAGAGCAGATATACAAACAAGAAAGAGAAAGAAACTATATCTTATCACTCCACATAACACACTGAAGATAAACAGTAAAAGGGAAAGAAAGGAACAAAAGATATAGAAAGCAATCATTAAAAAATCCATAAAATCCCAGGAGTAAAGCAATATCTTTCAATAACAACCTTAATATACATAGATTAAATTCCCCACATAAAAGACATAGACTGGCTGAATGGATTTAAAAATCAGACCCAACTATATGCTGCCTACAAGAAATACATGTTAAAATGAGCAAAGGACTCAAACACACATTTCTCAAAAGAAGACATACAAATAGCCAAAAAGCACAATGAAAATATGCCCAAAATCACTAATCACCAGGTAAATCACCAGGTAAATGCAAATTAAAATCACTATATCATCTCGCCCCAGTTAGAATGGCTGTTATCAACAAGACAGAAAATAACAAATGCCCGTGAGAAAGCAGAGGAAAAGGAATTCTCCTACATTGTTGGTGGGCATATAAATTGGTACAGCCACTGTGGAAAACACTATGGAGGTTCCTCACAGAACTGAAAATAGATCTACCTGAACACCTACTATCCCGCTCCTGGGTATAGACCCAAAGGAAATAAGATCAATATTTCAAAAAGACACCTGCACTCGCATGTTCATTGCACCATTATTCGCAATAGCCAAGAGATGGAACCAACTTGAATGCCCATCAATGGATGGATGAATGGGGGAAAAAAAAACACGCAATGGAATACGATTCAGCTATGAAAATAAATGGTGTCCTACCATTTGCAGCAACACGGATGGAACTGGAAACCATCATGTTAAGTGGAGTAAGTCAGGCACGAAAAGACAAATACCACATGATCTCACTCATATGTGGACTATTTTTAAGTGCTTCTCATAGAAATATAGAGTAGGAGAATAGTTACCAGAGGTCGGGAGGGCAGGAAGTGGGGGAGGAGGAAAAGCGGTGAACTAACTGGTACAAAACTATGCTATCTACCCTAAGTGAATCATTGTACAGTATATGCATGTATTGAAGCACACTGTACCCCACAAACATGTACAAGTAAATGTTAAAATAAAAATAAAGTAAAATAAAACCAGATTTGTGATGAAAAGATCTTTCTTTAGTCTTGCAATCTCTTAAACAGCTATTAATATAATTAGAAAGAGCTTAGAAAAAAGGTGAGCACAGACTGCAATACAATCGCGCACACCCCCTACTCATTGATCCCCCGCT
>NW_007740659.1:7515-10448 GCF_000696425.1 Galeopterus variegatus | reverse complement strand
GCCCCAAAAGTCAGGCAACACAGTTTCCACCGAAAACTTCCTTACGAGAAATTCCCCCACATCACGTAGCTTCTCTGACTCAGTTCAGCTCTTGGACCTCACTCAGTGAACAATTCCTTTCAATATCCAAAAGTTGGTCCAGTTTTTCCATTTAAAATTATCTCAGAAATAGTTTCTAACATTGTATCACTTTCTTATAGTTTTCGTCTTTTATTTTTATTTTTTACTGAAACATAATTGATTATACATATTTCTGGAGTACAGAATTTAATATCAATACCTGTGTATAATATGTGATGATCAAATCTGTATAATTACTATATTCATCATCACAGGATGTAATCATTTTTTGTGACCCTTTACTGATTTCTCACTAATCCTCCTCCTCTGCCACCGTTCCCACCTCTGATATCCTCAGTTCTATTATCTCCTTTTGAAAGTTCAGTGAACTACAGATAGATCTACCATACAATCCAGCAATCCCACTTCTGAGTATATACCCAAAGTAACGGAAATTATCATGCCGAAGAGATACATGCACCCCCAACTTCATCGCAGCTCTATTTACAGTAGCCAAGATATGGAACCAACCTAAATATCCATCAATGGACGACTTGATAAGGAAACTGGTATATATACACTGTGGAATCCTAGTCAGTCATCGAAAAACAAAAGAAAACAGTGAAATTCTGCCATTCACAGCAACATGGATGAGCTTGGAGAAAATAATAATAAGTGAAATAAGACAGGCACAGAGGGAAAAAGACCGCACGTCCTCACTCATATGTGGGAAGCAAGAGAGAAGGAAGGAAAGAAAGACCACAGTGGTGCATTGAACTCGCAGGGAGAGAGAATAGACCTTGGGGTGCCAGTGGTGAGTGATGGTGCTGGGGGTTTAGGCAGAGGTTGGGTGCGGGAATAATTGCAATTTCTGGTGGTGAGGATGCTGATAGTACTGATTTGATCATCACATCTTGGTCACAGGGACTGACAGCTCCATGCCACATGAGTACATATAATCAATACAAATTAAAGTTAAAAAAGAATATAGAGTTTTTAACTTCAACAAAGCTGTATTAGGTCCTATCTGCCCATACCAGCCATACAATGGTGGATTTCTTACCCCTCTTTCTGAGTCACAGTTGTCTGATCCATGCAAAGGAGGAAACAGTAGTTCCTGTGCACAGAAATGTTAAGACGAAGGCGGATACAATAAATATTGGCTATTGTTATTATTAATGCCACTTGCAGTATACGTATTTCCTCACAGCCTCGTGAACATTGCATTTTGTCATTTTAAGCTTGTTTTTGTTTGTTAAATAGGTATGAAGAGGGTGAGGGATGATGTCCGGAGACACGGAACTTTGTAGAACTGACTCTCCCCAGCCCTTTGGCCGTGCCAATTTGCACCAAGAAAATTGCAGTAAACTCTCTTTTTAAATGCAAGACATCAAAAAAGTTCTTGGTAAACTGGTGATTTTGGTAGACTTTGGTGGATTAGCCATAAAGCAACTTGATCCTTCTGAGAGTGACCTCCTTTTCACTTGGGTCATTTGATGACATGGCTTTTGGTATACAGTACTGGCTCTTGAAGAATTGACTTGGAACCAAATATCTGTAGCCTCTAACACCAAGCACATGAGGCTGGGTCTTTATCCACGAAAGGACCCACTTTAGAATTTCCTTATGGAGACCTGAGCTCCAGCAGAAGAGGGAAGTTGTTGGAATTTTATCCTCTCATACATGAGGGAACAAATCAGTCTTGGGCATCCCTCTCTGTGGGCCTCTGTTAGTTCTTTTTCTCTCCTGATCTTCCTAATAAAGAGGAGAGACAAGCAGAATGGGTGGGAAGAGACTGGGCCTGGTGAAATCTTCTCGGTCTGGGTTATAATGGGGGAGAACCCCTCAGATCCTGTTTGTGGACTCCCAAAACCGAAGAACCCTGCTCGTGTAATGAGTGAACAAATCCTCTTTTAGAGCAATATCAGTGGCGACTGGGGAAACACAAAAGGAGTCTTTCAGCAGCTGCTCCCAGGGTTCTCGGGATGATATGTGTGAGTGCTGCCAGGGCAACATCAATTTCCAACAATGGGAAGTAAAGCCCAAATATTCCTGGCTGTTTCAGTTCAGTCAAGGTAGGGCAAGTGGGACACTGTGAGGGAAGGTGGGGTATAGACAGTCACAGAAAATGTCTGACCTCAATAACAGAACCAGCCTGTGGCTTCACACTCGGTTTCATCCCTGCAGGAGATGACCTCGTAGGGCTGTGCCGGGAGGAATACTCCTGATACGTTTCTCAGCTGATACGTATGGAGCCCCATTTATATGTGCCAGTCACTGTGTTAAGTCATCACTACATGTAAAGTCATCTACTCACAATAGCTCTATGGGGTAAACATTAGCTTTTTCACATTACTCTTGAGCAAACTGAGCCACAGGGAGTGTTAAGTAATCTGCCCAAGAGTCAAACCCAGAGCTGTCTGACTTCAGCTGCTGTGCTATTACCTAGCGATTCCCAGGTTCTGAAATCTGGCCACTTATATGTGCTTGATTATTTGTTTTCATAGACCTGTTTTATGAAAGAAATATGTGAGGGCGTATATTTTAATGGTTATTGGTACAAACTATTAACATTTTTCTTTCTCATTTTCCTTGTTTATAAAATAAGGATAGTACTAATGCCTATTGAACAGAGTTTTTATAGCAGTTTTTTGTTTGCTTGTTTGGTGGCTGGCTGGTATGGGGATCTGAACCCTTGAACTTGGTGTTATAACACCGTACTCTAACCAAGTGAACCTACCACCCAGCCTGAATACGGGTTTTATGAAGATTGAATCAGATAATTCACATAAAGTCCTAGAAAATCCTACATCAAACATGGTTCAGCATCACCTCTCTTCATACGGTTGAGCTATTATTCCTAATACTATTAT
>NW_007740659.1:4960-5880 GCF_000696425.1 Galeopterus variegatus | reverse complement strand
TCTCCTGGGTCTCCAGCTTGCCAAGTGCAGATCTTGGGACCTGTCTGCCTTCATAATCACTTGAACCGATTCCTTTACAAAAACATCTCTTCATATCTATCAGTCTACCTATCGATGTATCTATCTATAATTATGACCAAGGATCTGAACTGTCGTAAGAGAATACCTAGTTGTCGCTGTCAGGAGTACAGCCACCAGATAGAGAGACAGAGATTGATATATCTACAACCTATAGGTGCTGTTTATCTGGAGAACCATGACTGATACACTCAGTCAGCCAGCCTGTATCTTTTGAGTTCCTTTATAGTGCACAGTTGTCAGNATACTGACAACTTAGTTGAGAAGATAAAGCATACTCACACGAAAAGTTAATAAACAAGTCACAGCAGGGGAGAAACACTTCCTCACTCAAAATAGTAGGCAAATTTAAATTTGGGCAGGGACTATGCAAGTGTGGCCAAGTGAAGTCTCTTTAAGTAAACAGAAACCAACACTGCCTTGGGGATGCAGAGGAGGCAGTAGGAACTCAGGGCCATTCCCAAGCCAAGGTCCATCCTCCAACACTAAAGGCCATGAATCCTGAGTACTGTGCTGGTCGGGCCCAGCAGGGTGGATCTCTCAGAGTCATGATGTCACAAAGACCTCTCAGAACATCCTGGCCATCCTTGAGCATCTGGGTATGCCACACATTTGATTGCCTCATTGAATAGTGCCTTGTGCAGAACCACAATATTGTGGAAAATCTGTCCCTCTGGTGGCTGATCTCCTGATGGTGATGCCTTGGTGCTCTCCTATCATAGTTCAGATCCACAGTCATAACTGCAGTGGGCTGCTGCTATGAACTCAGGCTGAAAACTCCAGTGTTGCCTTAGGGACCTGGCTACCCAACCCCTTATATGAATCCCAAGGAAAGAATGGGC
>NW_007740659.1:2327-3052 GCF_000696425.1 Galeopterus variegatus | reverse complement strand
GTCATAAAATTATCAGGGTGATGTGGAATCATGAAAATTAAGGTTTATTTAGCTGTGACCCTCTTATCCCCTTTCCTCAGCCTGAGACTTCATGGTAAGGACAGCAACCTTCAATGACATTCTCTTGCTACACTCTCTTAGATCGGAGCAAGAGCTGGGAAGGGTAAGCAGGCACTCCAGGCACTCCGTTCTTGCAGTGGCGTTAAACTGCATTTTTCTCTCTGCTTTCAGAAAACACCTTCAGAACANGTTCTTGCAGTGGCGTTAAACTGCATTTTTCTCTCTGCTTTCAGAAAACACCTTCAGAACAATTAGCCTCTTCATTGCAGTTACTATTGTCTATTGCTTTTGTTTGCAATTTTCTGGGATTCCCTAAGGTGTGATCATTCATTCTAATGAGCAACCCAAGACCACTGCACCACCTACACTTTTTATTCACTGTCTTGGGGTCCTCCCAACATCACATTTGTTTAAGGTCCTTTGGGGGTTGGCTGGAGAGCTGTTAAAGGGGTGCTCACAACGTGAGCACAGATTCCTTGCATGTGCATAGGGCTGTATAGTTACAAACTGCTTCCCATACATTATTGCACAACATAGTTTCAGTGTCCAGAGATGAATGCAGAAAACATGCCTCCTTCATTTGACACTGGAGGGACTGAGGCTCAGAGCGGGGAAGTGATTCGCCCAAGGTTGCACAGCTGACAGGCATTGCATTCTCCTGATAT
>NW_007740659.1:0-269 GCF_000696425.1 Galeopterus variegatus | reverse complement strand
TGCTCTGGCAGAAATTCCCAGCTGTCTCTGTCCTTCTGGCAAGGCCAACAAAACCCATGGCTCTCACACCAGGCAGTTTTGTAGGGCTGATGAGGGTATCGTTGGGTGGTAAAGAGGAAAGCCCAGGGTTTCCTAGCTCCATACTCCCCATCCATGCTCCAGAGGGCAAAACTCACTGTTCCTATTATGAGCGTATCTACAGCATAGTGAAAAAGAATGGTGCAAAGTATGAGTTACTGTTGTGCTTTCCTGATGGGAAGCATGTCTCC
>NW_007740658.1:28492-29045 GCF_000696425.1 Galeopterus variegatus | reverse complement strand
CACAGAAAAAGTGACTGATGGCATTGGATCTGCACAAGGACAACGAAAAGGAAGGACACATGTTTATAATAGCTCTGTTAAATATCCCATGAACTCTGTGCCAGCTACTAACAGAATGCTGAATCACAGGGACGTAGCTAAGAATGGCTCATTTTACTCTATGTAAATTAAACCTCAATAGAAAGTGTGGGGGGAAAAAAGTAATATGCTATTTGGAAAAAATATTTCAGTTGTTACTTTATCATAACTATAAAAAAATGCATTGTTTTAGTCAAGAGTGCAGGCCCTGAAATTAAACTAAAATCCTGTTTTCACCACTTGGTTNCTCCTCCATGAGGACATCCTCTGGAGAGCTGCCAGGATATACGTGTAGCAGAATATACTGAGTAAATATGGCAAACAATGCAGTACTCAAGTTAGACCCTGAAAAGGCAGTGGTTGCTGTGCTGATATAAATGTTGGAACATGAAAGACCAAGCCCCAGAAGTTCATCACAGAAAAAGTGACTGATGGCATTGGATCTGCACAAGGACAACGAAAAGGAAGGACACAT